>NC_085098.1:2911131-2961131 GCF_963422355.1 Corticium candelabrum | reverse complement strand
AGCCATCTGAAGTAGTAAGTAAGATTTAACACATGCACATCAATGTGTGTAGTATTCCGTACCTCTGATGTCATCATCACTATTGACAATTTCAGAAGCACATTGAACAGTAGAGCTGTCAATGACACTTTATCAGACGGTACACACACATATTGGTATTCATCTGAATGAACAGTAGTACACAGTCACTCAAGTAATCGTGCATGGTCTTAAGACTGCTGTTAGGTGTCACCTCACCTTCACTACTCTCCACTGTCTTGACACCTTCAAGACTATCTTTAGCAGGAACAAACTCAATTCTTCTCTCAATTGAAGAATTGAAGGGTCATAGAAATTACCTGCAAACATTACATGCATCAAGATGTGTGTGTGTGTGTGTGTGTGTGTGTGTGTGTGTGTGTGTGTGTGTGTGTGTTTGTTTGTTTGTGTCAACAAAATGAACACACTTTTTTTGTTGGCAGACCTTCTTTACTTCCTGAGATTGTGCTGACATTGTCTTCACTGGCAATAGACTCAAAATCATTATGGCAATTGTCACTGTTGTTCTTAGCAGCAGCATCACTAACACCAACTACTGGTACATCAGAAACTTGAAGTTACCATCACATTTAATTAATTAAGCATGTCTGTATGTAACTACGTTTCACACCTTCATTACTTTCTGGAGCAGTACTGGCATTGTCAAACACATCACTGTCATCAAACTCAAATTTATTGATAATGGCAGCACCATCAATATCAACTAGTTTACAATATAAAATTGATGGAAACTCTACAGTACCAATTAATATTGCAACATGTTGCAACAAACTTTCTTGATCAATTTGGCCATAATGGCGACATAAAAACCTTGGCAGAAAAATAGATCTAAATGGCAATCATAACACATTATAACGTCAAAATCGGTGATCCTTGATTGGCAATGAATCCTGCAACAGTTTCAACATATCGTCGTTCGATCCGACCTTCACCCATAAAGCATTGCTACACCACCAATTTCTAATTTATTGTTTAAGAGCTAATCAATAGGCTGTGTTAATTAATTAATAAAGTATTTGTGCACACAAATGCATATTCTTGTTTCGATTCTAGACGCGTGCGCAACGGTCAATTGCAATCCCGCTGAAACATGTCAACTAAACAGCAAAACAAATGCTGCTGAATGTCGCTGCTTAGAGAAAACTGAATGTTTGTCGAATCGCGATTCAGTTTGTGGATCTAACGGCGTTACTTACCTCAATGAATGTGAATTCCAAATGTCAGCCTGTCAAGAGAGCAAGAACAACGTTACCGTTGTAGCAAAGGGAGACTGTCTGCTTGGTAAGAGAATGCATATAATTATATATAATTTTACATTTCTATATTTACAGAAGCGTTGTAAGGGCATCTGCCACATGGCTATGGCAGTAACACGTTTCAAAAAGGACGTTTTTTGTCGGTTTTAGTGGTAATGATTAATTAAATAGCAAATACATTTAGCTTATAAATCGTATACAGCATACTAAATATTAGAGGTGATCAGATTGCTTGATATTGAGAGGATCCGTTTTTATAGTGATTAGTGCAGTGAGAGGAGACTAAGATGTTTTATTCATTTAATTGTTAGACTAAAATAAAACGTAGTTAGCGTGCGCTAGGTTTTGCATTATTACAATTAATGACCGCGCGTTATAACTTTTATATATACATCAATTTGCTTCCAACGCTCATGATTTATTTATATATATTTTAAATTACATAATACTAAATACGAGAGCATAATTTCATGCAGCATTGTTGTGTTCTATCGGTAGTAAACATATACGGTGATTAGTTGCTTCGTGTGTTTGCACACCGAGGGATCGTCACCCCACTGCTTTTGTTCTCATACCGTATTGTTCTATTCACAACACGGCAGTTTAGACATTCTAGGAAAGTTTGCAAATGATATACCACTGGATATTGGTACGTCTAGGTCTTTTCTACCCGCTAAATACATTACTGGGATAAAAATACGACAACTTCGCTTCCGTAGTCAGGAAGAACGTCTATGTGTAAAAGTTAGATAATTTATTGCGACTAAAATTTTAGTACAATTGTTGTGCTCAATCTAGCTTACATTTTTACTATAGAAAGAGGCTGCATGTGGAATGAAACCAAACATGTCGATGGACATCGTGACTAACCTAATTAGAAAATTTATAACAAATAGTCAAGCAAGCAATTAGCTAAATAAAGAAGAAACTGCACAGGTATTAACATCATGACAACTTTAAGAAAGATATGGCACAAATATATGGTTGATTTTATCGTTTCAATACAGCAAAACAATTCTTTTAAGAGATGCATGTGTTTGGCAGTAGTTGGGAACACATGTTTGTTACTGTACTTAAGCCCATTCTCAAATAACGTCTATAGCGAGGTCAGAGGCTTACATATATCGTAGCAGCTGTTTAGGGCTCTATACTTAAATATAAAATTGAAATGTCTAGGTTTGATCTCTTCCAAAGTTGTTGTGGCATTATATTCTAGTCCTACCAATACACATACAAACAAAATTACAAATATTTCCTTACAAGTTAAGAGTGCATAAATCTTTGATCTAGAGACATCCCTATAAGCATGTAACTCTTTAGCAAAAGGAGGTTTCGACGTAATTAGACAAGAGTATTATTTGATTGATTCGATTTCCATTTCTTTTGTAAAATTGTGCTTATGTAAACATAAAATAGGTAATAAGATTTTTTTTCTTCTTTTAGAAATACAATGCCCGGCAATTTCTAATGAAACCATAAACAATGGCCGCATTCTTAACACCAATAGACTATTTGGATCGCTAGCTGTGTACGAATGTAATGAGGGATACCGCATTGTTGGAAACAGAACAAGAACATGTCGGCTAAATGGAACATGGTCTGGGAATCCTCCCATTTGTCAAGGTACGCATAAATTTAGGTAGATTTTAATGCGCTGATATATTACACAACTTGACGTAATTGTAACGTACCTTCCACAGGGAGCAAATGCGATACGCCTATAGCGCCAAACAACGGCAACGTTACTACAGAAATTTTGCAATCTGTCGCTATAGCTACATACTCTTGCAATGAAGGATATACATTGAATGTCGGAGGTATTACTAGAGTTTGTTTGCCAAACGGAGTGTGGAGTGGAAATCAACCGTCGTGTAAACGTAAGCATAAAAATCTGTTCATGCACTGGCATAGTGCTGAATGTTTTGCACATGTGCTTAAAGTATTAAAATACGAGCGTTATTAGCGTCTGTAGTTGACATTAAGTTGTCGCTCTTGACAATACTTTACTATAATCTTCGACCCTGGTATAGTTATCAGCTACATGAAAGACAGATACTAAGTATAATACGTTAAGGGACATAGTTCACCACTCTAAAACCTATGCAAATCCTATTTGCTCATCTCTGGTTGTAAGCTTAATTCTGGCTTGCCTACTGTCCCTAAATAAAAATACTTCTTCAATTTCGTATTATAGCAGTAGATATATTATTAAATTACCCAGCCTCTGTTTTGTGCAAACAGCTATAATAGTCTGTCCAATTCGAGTGATGCAAACAAGAAAAATATTTTACAGTTTTTAGTCCGTAAACTGGCGCAAAGTCGTCGGACATGATAATCATTACTCACTGTTTGTTAAATGTTAATTTTAAACGTCGTTTTTGTGATTGCCGCAGAATGGTTAGTAACTTGAACACTTCAAATTATAGCAAGTATAGTACAGACGTTATACTAAAAACAACAGCAATGCATGCTAGGAATGATATTTCTTTCCAATTCATGTTGTACCTTGCAAGAAATGTGCAATCCGATAACTTGAAGAGATTGAATCACAATATTGACGTCGACGTCGACGTCAATATTGTGAACCAGGCTTAAGACTATAGACAACAACTTAATTACTATATAGCTGTAAGAATACAAACCAAAAGCAGTATGTTATGCTTACAGTGCGTCTCTCAATTGCACTCAAACAATCAAACAACGTGAATTACTCATAACCTAGAATTTAGATGTCGTCTTTGCTAATTTTGCGAAATGGAGGGTCTGACGGGGATAATATTTTATCATATAACCATTTGCGTCTTAGACTGCATTAAATATTTGTGACAAGAATCCAAAACTTATACCGTCAAGGATCATAAAGATCTTGTCACTGTTGCATACCATAGTTCACATTGCATTTGCGTAAGCATAAAAATAATTCTGCTATTCATAACTGCTATAGCAATCTGGAAAGTAACAAATAGCATTTCTGAATATTCATTAATTACATTACATATGTTACAGAGAGTACACTGGGTGAACCAAAATTTGACCCATGCATCTACAGACATAGAATATTATCACATGACTGTGTAAGACTTGATAGCAAAATATCAACCTCTCGTGTGCGCGGGTATCAATCTCTCGTGTGCGCGGTTACAATAAGGCTCTTTTTCCCTCTGCCATACAAGAATGGTAGTTTTTTGTTGCTTTGGATTAAGACGAATTTTGATGAAATATTTTACAGGAGTTTCTAGTCGCGCCACTAAAATTTTAGAAAGGACAGTTGATGGTAGTTACCTACTTCCCAAGCACCGCGCAAAATCTATTCAACTTCTTGTTATTTCATGCAAGTGCAGAATCGAAGGGTCTCTCAACCTTAGTTACAGAAGGACAAAGTGTTACCAATTAGATGGACCTCGATGAATTACCATCAACAATTTCCTAATTACCCCTTTCTACTATAAAAACTAGCAACGCTCGAAACCATTCTTGGAAGCTTTGCCACAAACGGTTTCCCATCTTGTCAGCAGAGATAAGGCCACTAGCTGTATTACATTACAAGAACTCCAAGACCTGGTGAAATGCACATCGCAGCTGGCTGATCTTGCATATTAGAGTCTTAATACGCCTCATGAGGGAAAGCAATCTCTTCTCTTCTGCGCTCGTTATTAAAAGTCGGCAGTCAATGTCTACAAATGAATCGACAGTACATCAACTTACTTCACAATTCTCAAGTAAAAGTTAAAGATTGTCAGAAATTCCTATCTCATTTTATCTGGACGTTTTCCTCTGCACAGACTTATTTCTCATTTCTTTTCTTCCAAGGTATTATTCTGGTTTAAAGACATCCATATAAGCACGTAACTCTTTTACGAAAAAGGTTTCGACGCAATTAGACACGAAAATGTCAATTTTGTTGTAAAAATCACGCATATGAAGAAACATGAAGTTAACGCAAATACAAAGGTTTTTCTCTTTCTTAGAAATACAGTGCCCGGATACGTCTAAAGAAACCATCAAAAATGGCCGCATTGTTAGCAACAATAGACTGTTTGGATCGCTAGCTGTCTACAAATGTAATGAGGGATACCGCATTGTTGGAAACAGAACAAGAACATGTCGAGAAGATGGAACATGGTCGGGCGACCCTCCTATTTGTCAAGGTAACAAATAAAATTAATAGTTTTATATTTTGACCAATTACTCAAATTGACTCAATTATAACGTATGTCTTCCTCAGGAAGCAAATGTGATACATCCGTATCGCCAAACAATGGCAACGTTACGACTGAAACTGTACAATCTGTCGTCATCGCTACGTACTCTTGTAGTGCAGGACATACATTGAAAGACGGAGGTATTACAAGAGTCTGTTTGCCAAATGGAGTGTGGAGTGGAAATCAACCATCGTGTAAACGTAAGTAGCACATGACATAAAAATCATTTATGCATGGACATAGTGCTGTATGTATGCTTTCCATGTACCAGCATTATGGGCGTCTGTAGTTGACATTTAAGATGTCGCTCTTCGTGCATACTTGACATTACTTTAGTAATTCTCGACTCTGATATACTTATCAGCTACGTAAATAATAAGTTATAAAGTTGAAATGGTAATCATGATGAGGTAACGCGTTGAAAGTCTTATGGTCAAAAGCCAAATAGAATGATCAACGTATAGTCACTCTACTTGGCTCAGCATTTCATAAGCATATCACCTTTTTAATTTTAACACCTGACAAATAGTGGCCACTCCCTTGTTACCTATATTTGAGAACAGCAAAAAAGAAAAACCTTCACAAAAATTTATTTAGGGATTTTATTTAACTAAATCCATTTGTGTAAACACTTTCTGACTGACATCTATCTAAATCAATTTCTCTCTACTGCGATAAATGATCTCAACGTCGACTGAGCTAGCCAGCTCCATGCCAAATACAAGATAATTGCAATTTTTCTGATGTAAGAGCAATATTTATCTATTTCCACACTATAATACTGAGTATTTAACTTAGAAAAACTTGTATAACTATAGTACCCAGATAATTTGTCTAGATCCTATGTTAACTGGCTATACTCTGAGACATAATTACTTGTTATGTGACAAAAGATAATATCAGGCAAAAGAATTACTTCTAGTTGTAGAAGCTGCATATATTTTTTTATTAATCTTTATGATAAATACAATTTATAAATTAATATTTTTGATATGAAAAACGTTTATTTCGTGTTATATTTTGTAATTATATATTGTATCTTTGAGTACCTAACAACTTGCTTTATCTTGCAAGTAGTTATGAAGAACTAACTTAATAAACTCCCAAAAATAAAGTAATTGTAATTTAAAAGTAAATAAAGTCGACACCAATTACACATAACATAATTTTTAGACTTACTATTATTAATTTTGTACGCTAGCTTGCAGCTGCGATTCTACTCAATCACGTCGAGATGCCAACAGGAAACGTCACGCCGGTATGTAATTGTAAAACTTGATCAGGGTTGACTTGTGTTAAGATAATTGATTTCTACTCCTGTTTGTAGTTGTTTTGCTGCAAATAACTTCTTCAGCGCAAGAAATACAAGAAAAAATATCATACAAAGCTAAAATTAAAAAGGTCTGCCGCGCCAACAATGCCGTTGCACGCAAGATAAATGCTGGACAGTTTGCTTCGCTTGCTGTAACACAGCGAACTCAAGATGGAACTTGCCGCTGCCCGGACTTTCAGAGAAAAGTTGTGTACGCAGTAGGAGTTAACATCAATAGCAAATCTGGAAAAATTTGGAAACTTGAAGTACCGCGAAAATTTTAGTTGGCTGAATCCAAAGTTTGCTAACTTGCAATATTTTATATTGCTATATTAATGGTTGTTACAAAAGCACGTATTATTGGATATTACCGACGTGCCTTGAATAACGTTTGTGTGAAGTTATGAGCAGTCTTAAATCACTTTCAACAAACAGCTCTGATACAAAAAACATGATCAAAATTTGTGAAGAGAAGTATAATGCTAACCAATGGTCAGTTGGTTCACAGAATTGAACATCTAAAATTATGCAATCATTATAAGACTTTGCTTATCCAAACCTTCTTTCATAAAATGGTCTACGAAACAATCATCCTAGTCTATTGCAATTATTGTATCTGCAATCTCTATCCCAATTACAGTATATATAGGCTATGTTAAGGCTTACCCGAACCCTACCGTAATCAGTTCGGAAATCGATGCCAAGCACGAGAATATGAGAAGACGAAAGATCAGAGAATACTCTAACAACATCCAGACTTTGAAAGCTTGCTGCGTCCTGACCAAACAATGAATTACGTGCACAATTGCAACCGGTCTAGATGGCAAACGCTAGTAGTTTGTCCAAACACAAAATACCAGCCGCTAGAACAGATTTCAAAAGTAAAAGGCTCACAAGATCGTCATGCAAAAAATCAAAGTTAGCTATATATATGCAGGCCTACTCGAAAAATCAAAGCAAAAAGTGATACAGAAATAAAGCTTCTTCACCTTCTTATCTGTTCAAGTGGTTTCATTTTTAATGACACTTGAACTGCTATAGCTCATTTGCAGCTCTATAATTATTGATTTATCAAAACTCCTGAAAGAATGGACAAGGTCGGTCGTCAACTCGTCTTACCAGCATTTGCCTGTTAGAAACCGTTTTAATGTCTCAGCAAAAGCTGTGCTAAGTATATATAGATTTCTGTGTACATGTTTATGTTTATAGTCCTTAATTTTCACTAGACTTCTGCATGGTGTACCGGGAGATACCGAATCAGTATTTACGACACTACGCTGTACCATCTACACGTTGCTGTTATTGTATCTATCTTGCTATAAGAATTAATAAATTGTCATTAATAAATATACAGTTGTAAGTGTCGAGCACGGACAGATTTTATCCTATTGCATGATAGCCGAAAACAGTTTCTTACGCTTTGTGGTTGCATAAAGGGATTTTTATAATGTTGTAAAGCAGGTTCACAATATGAGACGGAGACGTGACAGACCGTGACAGATCGTGCCGTCGTTTTCACAATACGTGAACGCTCCGTTCCGATAAATACCATTTCCGGGCTGCATGCATGAATACGTCTGCAGTCCTCGTTTGCGCTTGGCTGATTGGGTAACAGTACCTAATCGTTTCATGTTGCGATCTGTCAGCTTCTGACGGAGTAGAATCGATTCTAAACGTCAGTCAACGGTCCCTCAAGCAATCCGTCCGTCGTCCGTCTCCAGCGGCGTCTTTGTTATGGTTTGACGGAACGGAACGAATTTCTATCCGTAGCATATTGTGAACCAGATTAGTAGTTGTTAGTTAATTAATTTAATGTTGTACGCTGTATGCAAATTTATGCTGTTGCATGGATATCCCGTTCAGAATTTATTATATACGTAAATCTCGTTCACATGCATTTTTACTCCTTTCTGAAGAAATTTTCAGTCAAACAGAATTTTTATAAAGAATGTCGTTCAAAGTTTGGCATATCCCCGTTCTGACAAATTAGCAGGAATTGAGCATCCCAAAATATTCAGATATATATTTAAGTCGTACGTTACAGATCTCGTTCTTTCAATTGCCAGGCTGATTAGATTATTGATTGTTAGTTAATATTAACCGTTGAAGACAATGCAAATGTAACCTGCAATAGCCCGTTCTCCGCACGAGCAGATAAGATTACACCTGAAAGTCACGTGCAGTTACGTGCTAGGTCCCGAATGTCCTACATGAATTTAAATCTTGCTCTTATCGTTTTTTTTCGGTAGAAATGGACAGCCTCCCCGTGCAGCGCTTGGTGAGGGAAACAATTAGGCTAAATTCTGTGCAAATGTAATTAGAATATGGAGAGAAACAAAAGTCCTAGAAGAGGGTCTTTAACGGGAAGAATTCGTCGATCGCTGGAAGCGTTTCAAAGGACGACGACGCTTGCACAGTCCACACGCGACAAGTGCAGGTGCGGGCGTGCGTTCTAATAAACCGGAGGTACAGCGTTCGCGTCGTCGAGAAATTTACGAGGGGTCGACTCCTCGAGAGGGGAACCCGTGCAAATTCCGTCCACGTCACTGTCGATGTATATAGAGTGGGCGTGCGCGAGCTAAATTCAGCGGAGATGAGACCTGGGGCGCCGGAGATACGCGCGAACAAGCATACACGCAAACTGCCCTCCTCTAATATATAGAAGGTGACGTTTCGGACAGGAACGAAAGCTTTATACTCGTCCTTAGACAGCGTGTGGAGACAGGAGCACCAGTTGCCTCCAATATTTGTAGGTGTGACTTGCTAGACAATTGAATTTAAAAAGGTTACAAGAATTTGCTACTACTAAAAAAGTAACGCGTCTAGCCTAATATTTTCAGTATCTAGCTTGAATAAATGATTGTGTTCTCATACCTCATGTCGACAAGAATACACTAACTCGCTTTGATTTCCTGACGTCCACAAGCTTCAATAGTCATCGTGACAGCAGTGTCGTGATTTGATACGTTAACCGTGTAACGGTTTGTCCTCTTTTGCGCGAAATAAAATCGCGCTAGGTGCCAAAATCCTGTTCGAACGAATTCGTTTGAATGGGATTCCGACATTTACGATTGATCCAGAACTGTTTCAAAAGTACGTATTAACTTGCTTTCATTGTAAAAGTAGTTCCATTGCATTTTCAGCATCGGCAAGCGTACGACGCAAACATGAAACGGCGAATGGGTCGTCAAAAGTCGCGAGTACGGTCTGGTCAACCAGAATAACAGAATCTTGCTTTGCGTTTTTTTGACGTCCACAAGCTTCAATATGTATCGTGAAAGCAATTTCGTTATTTTATACGTTTAGTGTCTAACGTTTTGTCGTATTTTGCACGCTAAGGATCACGCTAGATAGGAAAATCCAGTTCGAACGAATTTGTTTGAATGGAATTTCGACCTTTACGACCGATCCAGAGCTGTTTCAAAGTCTGGAATGACTTGCTTCTATTGTAAAAATTAGTGCCGTTGCATTTTCATTTTCAGCATCGGAAGATGTAAGACAAGAACATGAAAGCGTCGAATCTACTCGCCGAGATGCGGGAGTACGGTCTGGTTGAGAGGGCTGACCAACTTGGATTTGCGTTTCTGACTTCCAAAAGCATTTTAGGTTGTTTCCATAACAGCGCAGACAATTTTTAGGTTTAGTAGATGACGCCTAACGTCGAAATTTTACCAAGGCGAATTCGTTTTGGTTTTTGGAGTTCTATGTTGTTTCTGAAAACGACTAGACTTTGCAGACTGTGTAAGAGTCAGCGAAATATGTATCTATTCCATTCAGAAAGTTCAACGTCTCAGCCGCAGACGAAAAACATAGAATACCATTGGGACGAAAGATTCTTTCCAGTTCCATTCAAACGAAAAACTCCCAGTAAAAAGATAACTGGCCCTGTCTCTAGAGCAGGGGAGCTATCTCCGTAACTGACCGTGTGGTTGACGTTGAACTACGCAGAAGGCTTAACAGTTGTCCGTTCATGGGTGTGGGTGTGTGTGTGTGTGTGTGTGTGTGTGTGTGTGTGTGTGTGTGTGTGTGTGTGTGTGTGTGTGTGTGTGTGTGTGTGTGTGGTGTATGTGTGTGTACATTTCTGTGCTGATGCTGTCGTTGGCATTTTGTGTGCCTCGTATTAGTCCACCGACTCCTAAAGAAATAGAATTTAATCAACTCGTCTATGATGTACAAAGACATGGCTCTTCAGGATGGCTGGCACTAGGATTGGCACTTGGCTATACAGTTGACCAAGCAACTGTGCTCAAAAATACTGTCATTAACCTTGCTGATAAACTTCAAATCTTATTAGACAAAACCGCACAAGTTCATGGTTATGATTTGACAATATTGGAAATACAACAAGCTTGTCAAAAGATATCACCTCCAATATTTGGTGCAGCGAAAGACGAGCTGGACAGACACTAAAGAAACCATAAAATAAGCTGTGCTACTTTAGACGGGCAAACAGGTATTATAGTCTGACTTTATAATTTTTCTCAAAAAATACTATAGTTCTAATTAGGAGTTACACCTGTAATTACATGAATTGTATGTTTTTGTACAAAACATCAGCTATCACTCAACGGAACAGTGGCAGTGGTCACTGCTATCCATTTTGAAAACAACGTTTAAGTTAATTTCAATACTATATATGGTACTTTTAGCTTAGGAAGTAAATGTACATTTTTGGCATTATGAATTACTTAGCATTTTATTGATTCAAACACAAATTGGTGTGACCGCATGCTTGTCGCGCATTTATGCACATATGCTATACTCACTGCACTGTTCGTACATAACTGCATGTCATTAGTATACTGCTGCAAGTGCACATGCGTGCGCACACACGCACGCTTGTAGAAATTTTAACCTTCAATGTGACAGGCGGCAATTAACAGAGTACAAGTTGTAGTAGATATGTCAATAGCAAATAGCTGAGTAGCGAATAGAAATATAGTTGATGATTTGTGTTGCAATGAGGAGTTTGTTAGTGTAAACGTGCAGCAGTGTGGAAAAGTCTAGCGTTCGGACATTGGACAATGTTCCGCCAGATGTCCAAATACACCAATGTTGGACGTGTTCAGACAAAACGTCCACCCGTACGCGTTAATTAGTGATAGTGCATGTGTAAAGTTTTGTCTCTCAGCACATGATTGGCTTTCAAATTTGATGTTAGCGGACAGTCCCACAGAAAAGCAACCTATATACTGTATAGAATTGGTCTTGACGAAAATGACGTTAGTTACATGTCCAATTTGCCACCGCTGTTGAACTAAGAATAATTGCATTTTATCGTCCTAGTTTCAAAATTGAGGATTGCATGTCTTTAACATGAAGCAATGTGAAGCGTTTACTGGTAACCGATAATTATGTAACTACTCCAACACAGCGAAAGATAACAAATTTGTATGCAGAAGGAAAATCTAGGAGCAGCGTTGAAACTTTGCTGTAGCTGCATACATTCATGCGAGGTCTCTTTAGCAACTCCCCTCGCAACATTTACGATGCTCACGGGCCACTGTCGCCTGCACTAGACTTATATACTATATAAAGCTATTGTAGGCTACCTAGAGACTAAATTCTAAGACAGCGTTAAGGCCAAACTGTTCTTACGATAGTCATAACAAGTCCCAAATATGCTAGTAACGCATGTAGAGTATATATAATAAAGCAAACCTAATAAAAAAAATTGTGGTGTCCGACGTATATAGAGTACATGGAAATAGTCGATGTCAAACTGGTTGGTATCAGAAGAGTCTGCACTAACTTTATAGTTATTTATGGTTAGAGTATATGCCTAGCAATGCGGGAAAACGCTTTCGCATACATTGCACATAACTGCCTAGATAGTAAGTCTTGCAAAAACTTAGAAATGCTTTACGCAAAATCAAAGACTTAGTTTGAAGTCGCCAAAGTTACTGTTGAGCCGGTGGCATCTCTGCAATCATTATTTGAGATACGGAGTTCCAGACAGAGTAAGCATCAGTCACACCGTAACTGGAACATTTTCCAACATAAAAACCAACTCTGACGTCACCGGCTGGAATGTTCTCGCAGTAACCTTCAATTTGTCTGTGACGATGAATGTCGTTATTTGCATGAGTATAATATACTGCGTCAATTGTCATGGGTCCTGTACACTCTTGATCGTAAAAATTAATGAAACAACGAGAACAACAAACGGCACAATTGATACGCAGAGTCCTTCCGTATGCCACATGCAGTGCAGTATGTCCGTGCTTTTTCTTAAAGCGACATTCCTACGTAATATGACAAATGCATGTAAGCATTCGTAAAAAACAATTATGTAGTAAACAATTTACCTGAATAAGTCCAGAGTCTTTGCTATCATCTCTCTTCCACAAACATTGCTTCCAGTTCAGTTGCTGAGTCGCCTCTCCCTTTTCTCCTTTTCCTCCCAAATCTCCTTTGCCGCCTTGTATTCCCATAGCTCCTTTTGGTCCTTTAGGACCAATTTTGCCACTTGCGCCTTTCCCTCCTTGAGCTCCTGTTTCGTGACGATCACCTTTCTCACCAATTGTTCCATCTCTTCCATCTCTATCATCTCTTGCAGGAGATCCCAATGGACCTGCTGATCCATGAGAGCCAGGCACGCCTGGGACTCCACCACAACATCCCTTCTATTACAATAGCAGTTAGTGATCAAATTATTACTTAATCATGATTGCGTATTATTGTCCTATTTTTCAGCCAGTGCATAGGCTCTGTTTGTTAAATTTACAGTTGGTTTCTAAATGTGGTGTGCTAACGTTATCAAGTTAATTAGGCGTGTTGCTCAATTAGCGACTTACTTTCTTACGTACACATCACTTTTCTTACATTATCCGAAGTTTCTGCACTTGATGTAACTGCTATGTGCTGTAGCAAAAACATGAAAATCGTCGTGCTGACACACTGAAGTTTCGTCACCTTGTGTACTAGCTCTGGTTCTGCCTTGACTGACTGCTAGGTGATTCAAGTGCGCGTATTTATATACTCGGGCTATACCAAGGAATGACGTTATGGTAACAGCACACTAATATAGGGAAGTCCAGCTTATTCCATCTATGGAGTTGTTGACGGTTGGCAGAAAGCGGATTGTGTGTGTAGGATGTACTCCTGCGTTTATTCGGTACGGAGAACGTCATTAGGTTGTTGTTGTAAACAATCATGACAATAGATAAGACAACGACATAACATTTGCATTGAGACATTTACATTCCAAACATTTGACCTAACTTCTATTCATACCAAATTTGTAGGGTAGGTGTTCCTAATTGTGGACACTCCCCGGTAATTTGAGTTACAAACACTCTATCTGGTAACCTGCAACGGAGAGAGAGGAAAACATGTCCGATGTACGCACCAATGTCTAAGCTTTGGAACAATACCTGTACGACTAGAATCGCACAACGTCTGCTAGCGCACTAGCAAAATATACGGGATAACGTCTGTGAACAGCTCAAACGGGGGTGTATCCTAATTGTGGACATGTTTTTCTCCGCCACAGAAAGCGACTGGGTCTGAGTAACAGCTGGACTAGGTGCCTGAATGGTTGCCGCACAAGCTGGTATTTTGGGCCGCAATCAAAACCATGTTCTGTTGTGTATCACGACGATTCCCCTGCGAAACTGTTAGCACGTACAAGGTTCCTCCCATCACGTCCACAAATTCGAGGTACACGAATCGTTCTTTTGTTGGATCATGAAAGTGCCCTGACGTTAGTTAAGCAATTATCGAGTACCTTAGTAAAGTTTTGAGCCTAGTTACGTTGACTTGTAACGTGCTAAAGAAGCGCATTATGTGCATGGAGCGAACGTGTAATTCCAGTCCAGTAAACACGTGAATATCTTCACTCAACTAGATCTAGACATCAGTAATCCACTGACAATCTAGCTGTTTTCACTGCAACTACATCTGGCCACAATAGGGTATGAAATGAGAACGAACAAAGTAGGTGGAATGTCAATATCAGCGACATTCGTAATCCAGTCAGAATTTGACTGTCTTCACTGCTACTAGATCTGGCAACAATAAGACACAAAATGAAAACCTACAAACTCACCTAGGATAGGTGGAAGGTCAAAACTACCTTGTCTGATATCAATAATCAGCTCTACCATCAACGCCAAAAGACGCTAGAACCACAGTTTACAGTTGAGACGTTTATCTAAACATGATTGATTGTCTCCTGCATTGCATCGTAAACAGAACACTTGGTTTCTGCAAAATTTGAACGGCACGACGCCATTTTACACAGAGGTGATACACCACAGAACATGGTTTTGATTGCGGCTCAAAATACCAGCTTGTGAGGCAACCATTCAGGTATCTAGTCCAGCTGTTACTCAGGCTCAGTCGCTTTCTGTAACGGAGAAAACAATGTCCACAATTAGGATACACCCCGCGTCCAAGCTGTTTACAGACGTTATCCCGTATATTTTGCTAGTGCGCTAGCTGACGTTGTGCGATTGTAGTTGTACAGGTACCGTTACGAAGCCTAGACAATGGTGCGTATATCGGACATGTTTGACTGTCTCTTCGTGCAGGTTACCAGAGAAAACAGCGATTGTAACTCAAATTACCGGGGAGTGTCCACCATTAGGTACACCTACCCTACATACCGTGTGTACCATCCCACTGTTGCCCAATACGACACAAGTTTACCTTTGAAAACCGCAACATATCTAATAGCCAGAAACAACTAGTTGCACACTGCGAAAAGAAAGGAGCTCCACAATCACGAATCGAGTACTCAGATCTTGCTTAAAGTCTGTTCAAAGATTGGAGACACTGGGAATCGTGGGTTGTGGTAAGGATCAGTGAGGAGTCACTCGTGAGCGCAATGATAAGCTTTCTCATTGTCTACATCACGTGTTGGCATGATAGCGCAGAAATGAGAGACAGCAAAACACGTCTTTGTCACCACTATTAGCTCAGACGATTTTGGCAAACGTATTAGATCTTGATTACCGTTGCCTTGATTAATTGCCCTCGTGCGCGCAACGTACTGCATGGTCTATACAAAGCGTTTGAGTAAAACAAATGGGATTGCAAACATACTTCTTTTCCCTTTGAATTGATGGTTAGGCAATCCGAGTTTGAGTAAACTGATGTATAGATGCCTCGTACGAGCTTTCGAATGTTTGAAATTCACCTTCCTACATACGTTCACGTGTTCAGATTATCTCGGGTTTTCCCCACAGCTTTTCCATTTTTGGAACAGACTTTAGTAGAACACTAAAACTAAAGTTGGTACGCTGTAGACATTCTGCAAAGGGGTCTGCTATATGTATGGCATTTTGGCTCTCTTACATCACCATACCAAAATTATTGGATCTACCCATCTCATTACATATACGCGTCTCTTGCCTCCAACGCAGGCATCGTACACCGTACCAAACAAAACGACTAGCAGTCAAATTTTGCGTCTTCGTTTATTGTAGCAAACGTCACTCTCAACTGTTTCGTTGGCACTGGTGTGCATGTGCACAAGTTAAGCCTGCCAGAATGTACCGTTTGATTTCTGTACTTTTCCAAGAGTGTACCGCACATGTGTACATGGCTGTACGCACCGAGCTCACTCACACTAATTCTAATTAAGTCTTGCGGACCAGTGAGATAAGCAGAGGAGAAGGGTCTTATGATGCTCGATCACTATCTTGCTGTTGACTGTTATCCAATCTGTGTTATAGCTCATACATTTGAGTGTTTGACAGCGTGTGCCAAGAACAAAATCACCAACAGCGTATGCCAAGAACATAACCACAAACTGACGTCATACTGATATCATATGTTTTTAACCCCTTCCTGTTTACAAAAGGCCATTGAGCAATTTATGGTTAACTTTTGCCAACTGTGAATGTATGACGTCATATGGTGCGTGAGAACATGTATGAATTACATCATTGTTTAAGCTATTGTGTGAAAACGTCATGAAATGTGGTTTCTACTCAATCTTCTTCTATAGCCCTATCTAGAGAGGACTCTTACTACAACTACTCAACTTGTCCCAAACTTTATGACATAATATATACGGCCAAAGATGAACTGACAATAGTTTGTGCAAATCTCTTTTCGCATTTCTATTCAAAATGCTAGACGCACTCCCACCATATGCTTTTATGTTCTTTGCCAAGCAGTCGACTTACACTAGAGAAGGGCGCAAATGAAATCGATTGGCTGGTCTATGAGTCTGATTGGTAGGCGTGCTTGCTGCGGTTTGACCTGCGCGGGAGTTGGTCTGCGAACCTTGCAGAATGTTTCCTTACTGTTATAGAGTAAATTTACAAAGTCATAAAGTGTCACACAACAAATTGCTACTGTAAATCCTGTAGACCACTAATTAGACCAACGTTAATAAACTTTTTGATTTTATTACAACATCTCTGTTTCGTTGCAACACACGTCTAACCTTCGACGTCGTGGTCAGCGTCAAATAATATAAAAAGAACTAGCGTATACTGAGTCATTTATCACACAGCAGACGTTTCACAGTGTCGATCCAGAGTCCTCGTATTGCTATACTGCAAATACGTACCTCATTCAAATGCAACACACCCACAACCTTTACGTTGCTCACGCGCCAGTGTCACGTGGACTAGGCCTACTAAAGCAGATCTAAGAACGTAGGACAGCGTGAGTGTACGACGAGTCCAAACTGTTCGTACGATAGACCAGTCCGGATTATATTAGTAACTAGTGTAGGGTTCCATAACTTAAAGCAAATCTCAAATAATAGTACTAATTGTATTGTCTAATTACATCCGACTTAGAGTACATGCATGCACATCGTCGATGTCAAAATTGTCGCTGCCAAAAGAGATTGTTTTACATTTATAGTTATATAAGGTTAGAGTATAACAAGGAATGCGAAATCATGCTTTCGCATGCATCGCACATACCTGCCCAGATAGTAAGTCTTGTAAAAACTTAGAAATGCTGCACGTAAAATCAAAAAGGTGGTTTGAAGTTGCCAAAGTTAGTGTTGAGCTGGTGGCATTTCTGATATCATTATCCGAGATACGGAGATCCAGCCAGAGTAACCATCTGCCACACCGTAACTGCCACATTTCCCAACATGAAAACCAACTCTGACGTCACCGGCTGCAATGTTCTCACAGTAACCTTCAATTTGTCTGTGGCGATGAATATCGTTGTGTATATTGGTGTAATACACTGCCTCAATTGTCATCGGTCCTGTGCACTCTTGATCATTAAACGTAAAAAACCAACGAGAACAACAATTGGCACAATAAATACGCAAGTTTCCTGCATATGCCACGTTCAGTGCAGTGTGACCGTGCATCTTTTTGAAACGACATTCCTAGACGTAATATGAAAAATGCATGCAAGCATTAATAAAAGCAATTGTGTTGTGAAAATCTACCTGAATAAGTCCGGAGTCTTTGTCATCATTTCTCTTCCACACACATTGCTTCCAGTTTAGTTGCTGAGTCGCCTCTCCCTTTTCTCCTTTCCCTCCTAAATCTCCTTTACTGCCTTTTATTCCCATAGATCTCGGTCCTTGTGGCCCAATTTTGCAACTTGCACCTTTTTCTCCTTGAGCTCCTGTTTCGCCACGATCACCTTTTGTTCCATCTCTTCCATCTCTACCATCTCTTCCTGGAGATCCAGGAAAACCCGGAACTCCACCGCAACATTCGTTCTATTAGAAGAGCAAGCAACCATATTTTAATCGTCATTCATTGCTAGCTACTTTGTTAAGAAATGGCATACTAAACAGTAGGTGACGTGGACTAAATATGTAACAAAAACTTTGTTTGACACACTATAGGGTTAATGCAACATATAATTCACTTAAACAAGCAATAGAAATACGTAAAATAGAAAATTTATAATAAAATTTTTACGATATCTGATGTCCTCTTTGTTGCTTGAGCTGCTACTGACAACAAAAAAGAGACGAAAAACGCTGCGCTGAAGTGCAGAGATGTCATCATCATTCTCTGAACTGCTTTTGCTTTCCTCAACCGACTATATCTGTCTAAGTGAACTGTGTTTGCGTATATATGTGGGTGCTTGTCGGCCGGTGCCAAGAAATCCACCCTCCAGTTGACGTCATGCTAATACGACACTCGTTGTTCAAATCAAAGGTCATCCTAATCATTAATTAATGGTCTTGTTTAGAGCTAAATGCTTAAGGCGTTGACAAACGTGTGATAAGTATGACGTCTTTATATGTGTACGTATGAAGTAGTTCATTGTATTAGCGGTTGTTTGCAAACGTTATAGAGGGTTGTTGTGGTGTGGGGTTACGTTGAAGAGTCAATTTAGCATAGTATTTGCATCTCCATAGAGACCAGCTCACCTACCACAATGTGCTTCTATAACTAAATACTGGCAACCAGAGTAGACTTTATATATTTATCGTGCGTCGCGTAATATTTTGTTGTTTGAAAAACTTTATGTACGTTCTGATCAAACCCAACCGCCGTTTACTGCAATTAGGACAAGGGGACACTAATTAGTCTGATTGTGGTGATCTGAGATGTTAAATCCCAATAGCACGTGATCGTATGTAAAGTTGGTAGCGATGATGCTAACGATTCTCATGCAAAAACGCATCTTCTACAACGGTTAATGCAATCTGTTTAGAGGTTTGGTCTGTTCTTTAATTAGTGAAAATTTTAGAAGGGGAAAATTGTTACGAAATTAGTGGCGTCACATAATTACAAGCATACTTATAGTGGCTTGGGTGGCCCTGTTCATCTTCCAATTGGCCTCTAGCCGATAGACAGTTTCTTACGCTACTGTGGTCGCAGACACGAATTTTCATAGTGTTTTAGAGTTTATTCTGCTTTCTGAAGCCTTTCAATGACGATCAAGCGCTAGCTGATGATGAGCACATCTGGCCTTGTCCCCAGACTCACGTGAGCCTAGCAGTGTCCAGTCCCCGTATGGCACTTTCAGCCAGGACACTGCCAGGCTCACGTGAGTCTGGCAACGAGGCTAAGCACGTCCACTACAAATGCGTGTTGCTGCATGTAGTATATATAGTCCATGGGCCAAGGTCAAAAAAAGGCTTCTGAAAACAAGTCCCATTCCACCTTCGTGAAGACACAAGTTTCTTATCACCAAATGATAGACATGTCTAAGTACAGCATTTCTTCACTTGTCCCCCGTTGCGAAGAGTGTTCGTTTAGCTGTAATTAAATATTTTAATTTAAGCAGCGCCGACGGTCCGTTGTCCAAGGTTGAACGATACGTAGTAGCATTTAAAAGATGTTTGGAAACTAAGTAAATTATGTTCTACACCAAAGTCATTGCATTTATAATATAGTAATACCACATTTCTTACATAAAACACTCAAAATCGGCAGCTATATGTCGCTGTGATATTTACGCTGTCAATCCCCTTCTGACGATACGCTGCTATCTTAACCTAATTCTCAGCAGTATCATCACTATCACTATAATCATCTTCGTCGTCGTCGCCGTCGTCATCATCATCGATAGGAGCATTATGAATATCTACAGCATTGGTGTCGTCCTCTCTCCAGTCACAGTTACTGCAATTCTCGCATCGACAGATTTCTGTACACTTCAGTTCATTTTTAAAGCAACCGCAGCGATTGCTGTTGCAACCAGTTTTGCGGCTGCAGCTAAGTACTTCTATAATTGCACCTGGTACTGGGGGCTGGCTCATCCACTTGATTTCTATTTTTTCCTGTCCATACACAATCCAACCGTGTCCATTACAACTTTCGACGGCAGGAAATACTTGAAGAGCATGTTTTCAAATGTAGGCTTGGTAGTTGGTCCGTTTGACGTGCAGTGACAGGGCATCGGCTGTTGGGGGGAGGTTCTGGCACGCAGGAGCCTTAGCACAAAAGATTTTGTACTTTGCTTCATTAATAGATGTGCAGTTCTGTTGTTCATACAATCGACAAACAAACAATTCGCAACTTTTTTGAGTGTCTAATGAGCATTCAGAGGTTACTCCTAGTCCTGTCATGCCTGCCTGAATTGTACGATCTTTTATTAAAATTTCAAAAGACCGCTTTTGCCTTTACCATAGAATGCACTCGTAGTATTGCAACCAGTGAATGCATGATATCCTGGAAGAAAGTTGCATATTTCTAGATCTGTTCCAAGCGCGTGGGCTAGCCTCGACAAATGCACGAAACGCCGCCGGTCCTTGGTACCCGTTAGCCACAGTAACTGAACATGACGAAAAACGTCCAAAGAAGCTGCATATATGTCAATGACAGCAACGTCAGTGGCTGGAGATTTGATGATGGTAGTTGATTCTCTAGATTGTGCAGCGTGCTCAGCGTGTAGGAAGAGTCTTGTATCTGCCTCCTCATGAGAGCCCGTTAGCTCAAGAACCTCTGACCGCGATACCTGTTCACCGTCGGTAGATGCATATGTCTAGCGGACACAACCGGTTCCGAAACAAACGTAAAAATTGAAGTTTTTGAGCATCCTACTGTAGCAAGAAGAAGTCCACTCGTTTACTAAAAAGTCTAACAGAGCACTCTTGTTCTTTCCAGAGCTGAGTTACTTCTTCCACTGCTTTGGACATCGCTGAGACGCATTAATAATATGGAAAACAATAACGCCGGTAGAGACACGCTTGCTGCGCTCTGCGTCTTTGATGGATACAGATGGATACCGATCTAAGACAGAGTCAACATGAGAAAGCTGATCGTGGTCACGAGTGCCTAATACTGAGCGAAGAATTTGAAAAGTAACATCTCGAAAAGTGCCTGTATGCCTAGTGGTGATAGTGATTGAATGGTAGCCATTGCGTCGACTAGCAGTGCTGCTCTGCCAATTTTTCCTATCGGGGAGCCATAGCTTTCCAAAGAGAGACAGTAAAGAAGACTTGGTTGTTTTATTCAAATTACCTTGCGGTGAAGCCAAACTCAATGGCAGTGGACTTAAGGAAAACAAAAGAACCATCCGCAAGTCAAGATTCCTACTCGTCAAAATTGCCAACATTCGTGAAAAGAAGCTCCTGTCAGCCTTTATTGCAACATCACGAGAATTAGCTCTGACTGTGACTGTCTTGGCCATCGATGAGAAAGTTTTTATCTTCAACTTTTGCAGCTTGTCAAAATATCCAACACTGCCACTACACAAGCGTTCATGAACAAACTTCTCGGCATGTGTGCTTCCAATTTGGTACGCTTGCAAGAGGTCGTTCGCGACGTCAGGTGGAGCCATTATTCCAGATGAAATGTTACTTATTTACTTTCTTGGCTTTTCTAGGTCGAGTATACTTCTTATAGCACTCACGATGGTAGTATCCTTTGGGACCAGACTCCCAGTGTCTGCTAAGAAGGCGCCAGACGTCATCTTGTCGTATCTCCGCTACTTTTTGAAAGGTCTTCCAACTAACATCGGTAAAAGATGTCAAGTTTCCAGTGTTGTCTGTGCAATGGCAAAGACACTGGCTCCAGTCTGGGTGAAACACCTTTTGCGGCATGATATTCAATCATTTCGTCATCGGCTATTTCTCTAACCGTCGACATTATACAGTAATAAAGATTACTCTGCGGACTATCTATCGAGCTTTAAACAGTCAGAACATAACACAACGAGAATAAAGTGCATACAGCCTACGCCAGCTATTCGCTGCAGTATCACCTAGTGTAAATATAGCGGGCATTACATCACCTAGATCCTTAATCCTAGTAGCGTTACATCAGTCTAGATCCTTGTTATTCTTCCAATGTCCGCCTTCTTGTAGACATCCTTTTAAGTGATAGTCCGTTCGTAGAAACAAGAAACATCCGTGTTTGTTCTATCTAGATCCGGTGAGGATATGCTACTAGAGTATGTACAAATATACCGTGTACAAAGGTTAGAAGCGAAACGAAGGTGCGTTCACACTAGAGCAGCCTTGACTCAAGGACACTGGAAGATAAAGGCGAAAATATGGTACATGTACATCTAGATAGCTAACAGAGTCGCTTGACTAGCTTTGGACGTAGGTGTGAATACAGCTGAGTTTAAACAAGACTTCGCAAACAAGGATATAAGGCTACTTGGCACTCAGTGTAAACGCACTAGAAATCTTTGCTGACGACGGCAAGAGAAACAGCATTGCCGCTAACGCACGTTAGTGCAGAGACTCGAGCGCAATCTGTTCGTGTTTCTCCAGTCTCTCGCTATGTTTTGAATAGCTGCTGTCTAAATACTCATATATTTCTTCTTCAAGTTAATGTTATGCTTATAAATGCTAGAAAACAGAGTCTGCCCCGGAGTACAGAGCGTACTCGCTGTCAGAACCAAAAATAGGCAAATGCAACCGAACGGACAACATTCGCGAAGGGGGACAAGTGAAGAAATGCTTTAAATGGATTCCTCTAACGTTTCGTAAAAAGAAATGTATGTCTTCACGTGGGTGGAATGCAACTTCGTCTGTTTAGGACCTGGCCCACGGACTAATACACGATTTTTGCAGTTGACTTCCAAACATCCACAGTAGTAGTTACTGACCAACTAGCTGAATAGCCCGTTGTCCAGACAGTTAAATTAGATTATCAATTGTTAGTTAATTAATTCATGGTTGCTTGCAAATTTATGTTGTTGCATGAGTATCCTGTTTTAAGAATTTATCGTATTTTTCTCTCGTTTACATTCATTTTTACTCCGTTCTAATAAACTAGAAGCCGGAAAAAAATTTATGAAGAATTTCGTTTAGACTTTGGTATATCCCCGTTCAGTTGTATCTTTTTCTGAGAAATAGCAGGAATCGAGTATCCCAAATTATACATGCCCTTCTGATCTCGTTCTTCGCTCGGTTGATTAGATTATTGATTGTTAGTTAACCGTTGAAGACAAATAGAAATGTAACCTGCAATTTAGAGGGCAGATTAGATTATAAACTTCAGAGTCACGTGCAGCTACATACGAGATCTCGGATGTGCTGGATGAATTCAAATCTTGCTTTTCTCGCTTTTTCGGTAGAAATAGACACCATCTCCGTTCAACAGTGGGTGAAGAAAATGCGTAGGTCGTATTCGGTGCAATTTCAATCAGAATTTGGAGAGAAAAGAAAGCGCGGCTTCAATCTGCAAGAAATCGTCGATCGCTGGAAGAGTTGCGAAGGACTTCGACGCGTACAGTCTACACAAGCGGGGCATGTGAATGTGCGTTCGAATGAAAACAAAAGGTGTAACGTCCGCGTCGTCGAGAAATTTTACGCGGGGGTCGACATCTTGAAAAGAGATTCCGTGCGATCTTAAAATTCTGGCCAAGTCATTTCTGAAATATATTGATCCAGCGTTCTCAAGCCAAATTCGTATGAGATCAGACCAAGGGGAGCGGTGATACGCACGAACAAACTTACACACAGACGCACAGACAGCTTTCCTACGCATATATATATATATATATATATATATATATATATATATATATAACACTTTTCAAGACCGACCTTTTCAACTGCCTCTTGTTTGAAACAACATAGACATAAGTTGTGTTGTAAGTGTGGTTTTGTTTATTCCAGCCTCTGGAAATCTTGCAAAAGATCACAATGTTGATCCTGTTGTGTCAACTTGGTTGTCGTCGTACACGAGTTTTCCAGACGTCCGGGTCTTAGATCAGTGCTAGAAACAAACGAGACTAACGAGTCAAATAAACTTTCCTCTAGCCTAGACAGTTTAGTTATAGTTGATGACGTAGTCTTGAAAAGAATCAATGCACCAAGCAATCTGTCATACGATTGCACTAAAGATGAATCTTCCACCTTCTTTAGTACCATAAACAAAATTTCAACTCTACCAGTCTATTCAGTTGTACATATACATCTTACAAAATCCATCCGAGCTTTGTTCGCACAAGTTTTGGCAAAGGAGATACAGCATGCGTTTCAAGATGACATTTGGGGCTTTGTTCGATTTCACATGTTGCTAAGGCTGTTTCTACGTCATCCGCCATGCGGAGAACAAAAGGAACGACATATTATTAAGAATATCTTGATTTCACGAATCCGTCAAAGGTGATCTTGTCTTGTGGCAAGAAGCTAGAAAAGACTCAAAAATAATATTTCTATTTTAAATATCTCTTCTTCACAAGCATTTGTTTATCGATCACTGAAGTTGGCTATGGACGGTCGCTAAAGTAATGCAATGAACACTTTGAGGTCTCAAGGATGTGCTTCTAGAGATGATCAATCAGCTTCTACTAAATTGAAACATCGCCAATCTGTATACAAGCTTCCTGCTTGGTCAAAGGATGTTGCATCATCTTTAGTTGTTGATTCCCAAGCCGTTTTGAATACACTTGAGGCATTTCCAAGATGTACTAGCCCAGGATTTTCTCAACTTCGTGCACATTACCTTCTCGATGCCATCAAAGGCAATTCTGTTTATGACGCTCAAATTTGTTTGGACAACCTTACTGCTTTGACTAATACACTGTTGGCTGGTACACTTGATCGAAGAATTGCACCTTGGTTTTCAAAAGCTCTCTTGACAGCTTTACACAAGTAAGGAGGTGGTTTTCGACCAATAGCTGTAGACAAGACCATCCGTCGCTTGGTTAGTCGTGTTTGCTGTATGTCAATAGGCTCCTGTCCTTCTAACATTTTCCTTTCTTATGGTCAGGTAGGTGTAGATGTCCGTGGTGGCATGGAAGCTGCAATACATACAATGAGATCCTACATTGCGGCTAATAGTGACAGAGAAGACTTCTACTGCGTCAAAGTTGACTTTAGGAACGCTTTTAATGAATGTCACCGTGTTCATTTCTTAACCCGACTAAAGAGAGAACTACCAGAACTTTCTGCGTGAGTGCAGTGGACGTATTATATTGCTAGTACACTTGGCTTCGGAGACTCTCACATTACAGCAACCACAAGTGTCCAACAAGGTGAACCCTTGGGCCCACTTTGTTTTCTTCCGTGGTTTTACAATTTCTCGACCATCATTGCAGTAATTCTGATCAAAGTCTACATCTTGGGTATCTGGATGACGGTACTCTCATTGGCACTCGAAAGTCGGTTGCTGCAATGGTAGATTGTCTTGCGATAAAATGGTTCCGATATCGGTCTTCATCTTAACTTGGAAAAGTGTGAAGTGTTCGGACCTTTAGGTAATTAGTCTTTTCCTGAGTTATAATCTCACATCATGCACCTCAGGGAAGAGATTGAGCTGCTCGTTTCTCAAATCCATGGTACAGAAAAATTCGTTAAGTTAAATCTTTTGTTATAAAGCGCATTTGTCGTGTTAATTTCCGTCGGTGTTAAAAAGAGTATCCGTGTTAAATTCAGTCGTTAAATTCAGTCGAACGTTGAAAACACTGTTAAATTCAGTCTGACGTTGAAAGAACAATGTATAATAGTGTCGTCAATCACTTGGTAACGTCTAGACTTTTTAACACGCGTACCATTCGCCCCGACTGTTTTTAACAATGTACACTGTTAAATTCAGTCAGATGGCGCGCGTTAGACATTAGGCAAAATGGCCGCTTCATCGACTTACTTCATCATTAACACTTACTTAAGAATGATTGATGGATAGGCTTCTGCATGCTTTTTTGATGCGGTCTTCTTTGACTCTTCCGTTGCCGGATAGCGTAGTAAACGTCTCAAATAAGTGATGTTCATGCGCACTTTCCGTGTCCACGACTTCTCGACGCTGGTTTTATCATACTGAAATGATGATGTGTATTGTCAAAGAGGTAGAGTCAATTAACGCCGTCGATCGTCAACATACTACTCTGAGATTAAGCGGACTGTCACTGTTTAGTAACTTAAAATTAAATTTTTGTTTGAAGCGAATGACACGCCCAAAAAGGTTGGGGGTTCTATAGCCTCTTCCAGCCCCCTTCTTCCCCCCTCCCGACGCTATGCTGGTGGTTTAAACACGTCTGACGTTGAGTACATGCAAAATCGTTGATGTCAAACTGGTTGTAGTTACTATTTAACTACTGTCTAAAAAGCCTGCAATAACATTATGTCGTAACAGCACTCCTTTACGAGCATATATAGAAGAGTATACTTGGTAATGTTATTCGCATGATACATACAAGAGTGGTAATGCTAAACTACAGCATGCGAAGAAGAGGATGCTCTCTCACAGACTGCACTAAACTGCACCTCTAGAAACTAATTCATGCGAACACTAAGACATGTTTTACAAAAAAATAAGTCCGTTTAATTGAGGCGTCAAAGTTACTGTTGAGCTGGTGACATCTCTGCTATTATTATTCGAGATACGGAGTTCCATCCAGTGTAGCCATCTGCCAATGTGTAACCTACACACTTTCCAATATGGAAACCAACTCTGACGTCACCTGCTGGAATGTTTTCGCAGTAACCCTCAACTTGTCTGTGACGATGAATGTCATTACTTCTACTAGTAAAATCAACTGCGTCAATTGTCATCGGTCCAGTGCACTCTCGATCATTAAATGTAAAATGCCAACGAGAACAACGATGGGAACCAATAATACGCAAACTTCCCGCATAGGCCACGTACAGTGCAGTGTGTCCGTGCTCCTTCTTAAAGCGACATTCCTACGTAATATGACAAATGTATGTTACTATTCGTAAATGACAGACAATATTATGTTGCTAAAAATTTACCTGAATAAGTCCAGCATCTTTGCCATCATCCCTCTTCCACACACATTGCTTCCAGTTTAGTTGCTGAGTCGCTTCTCCCTTGTCTCCTTTCCCTCCCAAATCTCCTTTACTGCCTTGTATTCCCATAGCTCCGTTTGGTCCTTGTGGACCAATTTTGCCACTTCCACCTTTTAGTCCTCGAGCTCCCGCTTCACCACGATCACCTTTCTCACCTTTCGTTCCATCTCTTCCATCTCTACCATCTCTTCCAGGAGATCCCAAAGAACCTGGTGATCCAGGAGAGCCAGGCACGCCTGGGACTCCACCACAACATCCATTCTATTAAAAGAGCAGCTATAGTGATGAAACCATTACATAAATCATGATTACGTATCATTGTCCTATTTAAGAGGGAAAGTTCAACAAAAAGGAACTTAACTTGTATGAGTAGATGTTACCAAGACAAATAAATCGGTATAAGTTACTCCGTTATCTTGGCTTTTGTATATGAGAACGAGCGATGTTTCTGTGATGTGCAACACCTACGCGCCTGCTCCGCGCTTCCTGGTGGATTAAGCTCCGCCCACTGCAAACGAATCAATGCGTTTACGGATGACTGCATGCTACGGATATATCGAAAATGCCGAATGTGAATGCGAAGATATTATGAAGATCTGTCTTTTTGCCGTCAGTGGTTCCTCTCTAAAGTAAAATGATGTCGGTAGAGCTGTTTTCCCGCCAGACTTTGAAGCAGAATTCCTCAATACCATGGCTTATCTAGAGAACGCGCTTGTGCTTGAGTATTTGTTTATCCTTGTTCTTTTAATATCCGAAGAGAAACTTTCAGCGCGCCTTCTGGCGTGTGCAACAGAGGATGATCCTATTTTTACATCCGGAACTGTAACCTTCTACCAATCGGCGGCAAAAGAAAGTGAGCAGACCGGATGTGAAAATAGGAACGTCCTCTGTAGCACATACCAGACGGCGCGCTGAAAGTTTCTCTTCGAACATTAAAAGAACAAAGATAAACAAAATACTCAAGCACAAGCGCGTTCTCTAGGTAAGCCGTGGTATTGAGGAATTCTGCTTCAAAGTCTGGCGGGAAAACAGCTCTACCGACACCATTTTACTTTAGAGAGGAACCGCTGACGGCAAGAAGACGGATATTAATTATATCTTCACATTCACATTCGGCATTCTTGATATATCCGTAGCAGTCATCCGTAAAACAGTGATTTGTTTGCAGTGGGCGGAGCTTAATCGACGAGGAAGAGCTGGCGCGTGGGCGTTGCACATCACAGTAACATCCATCGTTCTTCTATACAAAAACGAAGATAACGGAGTAACTTATACAGATCGATTTGTCTCCGTAAGATCTACTCATACAAGTTAATTAAGTTCATTTTTGTTGGACTTCCCCTTTAGTTAAAGGCATACATTCTTACGTATACATCACATTTCTTACATTATCCGAAGTTTCTGCACTTGATGTAACTGCTATTGGCAGCAGCAGAAACACGAAAATCGTCGTGCTGACACACTGAAGTTCCATCACCTTGTGTACTCACTCTCGCTCTGTCTTGCAATGACTGACTGCTAGGTGATTCAAGTGTGCGTATTTATATACTCGGGCTATACCAAGGAATGACGTTATGGTAACAGCACACTAATTTAGGGAAGTCCATCGTATTCCATCTATGGAGTTGTTGACAGTTGGCAGAAAGCGGATTGTGTGTGTAGGATGTAGTCTCGCGTTCATTCAGTACGAAGAAAGTCATTAGGTTGTTGTTGTAAACAATCATGACAATAGATAAGACCACGACATAACATTTGCATTGACACATTTACATTCCAAACATTTGACCTAACTGCTATTCATACCAAATTTGTACATACCGTGTGTACCGCCACCCTGCTGCACAATACGTCGCAACTTTACCTTTGAAAACCGCGACTTATCTATTAGCGAGTAACAATTAGTTGCACACTGCGAAATTGAAGGAGCTCCACGAACACAAAATCGAGTGCTCGGAATTTGATTAAAGTCTGTTCGAAGATTGAAGACACCGTGGGAATCGTGGGTTGTGGTAAGGATCAGAGAGGAGGAGTCACTCGTGAGCGTCAGTGTGTAACCAATATCTTTCTACATCACGTTTTGACATGATAACGCTGAAACGAGAGACAGCAAAAACGCGTCTTTGTCACCACTATTAGCTCAGACGATTTTGGCAAAAGTATTAGATCTTGATTAGCGTTGCCTTGGTTAATTGCCCTCGTGCAAGCAACGTACTGCATTGTCTATACAAAGCGTTTGAGTAAAAGAAATGGGGTGGCAAACATACTCCTTTCTCTTTGATAGTTAG
This sequence comes from Corticium candelabrum, assembly GCF_963422355.1. Classification (NCBI taxonomy): domain Eukaryota; kingdom Metazoa; phylum Porifera; class Homoscleromorpha; order Homosclerophorida; family Plakinidae; genus Corticium; species Corticium candelabrum. The sequence goes on along the minus strand of NC_085098.1, from coordinate 2,931,429 downwards.
GCAATCCGTGTTTGCGTCTACTGATCTATAGATGCCTCGTAGGGGCTTGGAAATGATTGAACTTCACCTTCCTACATACGCTCACGTGTTCAGATTATCTTGGGTTTTCCCCACAGCTTTTTCATTTTTGGAACAGACTTTAGTAGAACACTAAAACTAAAGTTGGTACGCTGTAGACATTCTGCAAAGGTGTCTGGTATATGTATGGCATTTTGGCTCTCTTACATCACCATACCAAAATCATGGGCTCTACCCATCTCATTACATATACGCGTCTCTTGCCTCCAACGCAGGCAGCGTACACCGTACCAAACAAAACGACTAGCAGTCAACTTTACGTCTTCGTTTATTGTAGCAAACGTCACTCTCAACTGTTTCGTTGGCATTGGTGTGCATGTGCACAAGTTAAGCCTGCCAGAATGTACCGTTTGATTTCTTTACTCTTCGAAGAGTGTACCGCACATGTATACATGGCTGTATGCACCGAGCTCACTCACACTAATTCTAATTAAGTCTTGCGGACCAGTGAGATAAGCAGAGGAGAAGGGTCTTATGATGCTCGATCACTATCTTGCTGTTGACTGTTATTCAATCTGTGTTCGAGCTCATACATTTGAGTGTCTGACAGCGTGTGCCAAGAACATAAGCACCAACAGCATGTGCCAAGAACGTAACCACGAACTGACGTCATACTAATATCATATGTTTCTAACCCCTTCCTGTTTACGAAAGGCCATTGAGCAATTCATGGTTAACTTTTGCCAACTGTGAACGTATGACGTCATATGGTGCGTGACAACATGTATGAATTACTTCTTTGTTTAAGCTAGATGTAGGGATTCTATAAACAGTAACAGAAACAAAAATATATAAATCTTGTTTCTGTTACTTTTTATACAATCTCTATATCTATTTATTTTTTCAGAAAATGTTTTAAAATGATATAGTCAAACAAAATTTTTACATACATACAGGGCCGCAGCAAGCATTGAATATTGTCGGGCAAAATAAATTGATTAGATACTTAGCTTAATTGTGTGTCGTGCTCAGCAAGATCAGTCTGGTTTGTAAGGTCTCTTGTAAGCACTGGAGGCATATCCTACCTCAGAGGTGCTTAGACAGTCTTGACAAAAGACATGACTTTACGTAGAATCCGACTGGATTCAAGAATCATTGCTTTTTGTATCTACGTACTGCAGGTTGTGATGACCTGGAATAATGTCAAGCCACCGTACCTGCGTGCACTGTGCCCAACGCTCCCAACAGCACTGGAACAACCAGTGTCCGACGCTGCCACATGCGTCTTACCTCTACCCGCAAGTCACTGTATTTCGTCAACTTTCCAGCCTGTTTCCTGGCGACGTTACCATTAGCAGGACAGCTGATATCAATAAGAAAACAAGTGTTTGTCTTCTTGTTTCTGAAACAGATGTTAGGACGATTGGCACCGATCTTCCTAGCAGTAGGGGATGGTTGTATCCCACATCATAGTGATGTTGTCCGTTTCCACAAGTCTATCAGGATGATGCCGGTACCATCTGCTCTTCACTGGAACCTAAAATGACGACAAATGTCCCAGTGGATAATAGAGGACACCTGATTTTGTCGATCGGTGTAGTCCATCGGTGCCAAGGCACTACAGTCTGCCACGATGTGGTCAACTGTTTCCAGGCCTACACTGCACATGCGGAAAGTGGGACTGACATCTAATGAAAAATGTTGTACTTATAATAACAAGTCCGAAAAGCCTGGTCTTGAGCAGCTTAAGGACTTCTGAAGCAGTATTTGCTTCCGGTACTTGAAATAGACTTTACAAACCAGACTGATCTGGTTGAGCACGACAATAATAATAATAATAGTAGTGGTTAGTGACAATGGTTATCACTCCATGGTTTGGGGGTTCGAACCCCAGTGATGACAGTAAATTTTGAAACTTGTCTGTCTTTCTCATGTTTCTCTAGCTTTGTCCATGAGACGATGACTCGTTTCTGTCGTTGGGGAGTTTCTGTGGTCTGGCGAACGGTCCGTTGACGATGACGTTCAGTGCTTTCCTGGTGGTCGTTGATATCCACCAGGCATGCTGTATCGAGTTTGCCGTCACCGCAATGCCTGCAATCTACATCGAATTGGCTAGTCATTGATTGCTGGGTGGACTAGACAGAAACATGTACCCTGGTGGGCTCACCTGCCGGGTTGGTTGCCGTCCAGATGGCCCCACTTGCCCATCATGGAGGGGCATAGCAACACATAAGAATAATAATAATAAGTCATGTCTTCTTTCTAGACAGCCGTGATGGTCTAAGTACTTCTGAAGCAGGGTTGCTTCTGGTACTTGTAATAGACTTTGCAAACCAGACTGATCTGGTTGAGCACGACATAGTTATAATAATATAGCAAACAGTAAAGACTTTTAATAGTTCATTCTAGGGTTAGTTAAGGCATCCAAGGATTTGTAGTTTTCTTTCTCAAGCTTTCTGAGCTGAATCAAACATCGCTTTACATGTTGGAATCTCTTAAGCCCTTTGAGGGCAGCAAGCATTAGTGAACCTCTGTTGTTTTCACAAAGACCACAATGAGAGCTCACCTTGAACTGCACAGTTTTACTAGTCTGCAGGAGCACAAGGACAACATCACACCACATCATAGCAGTCTGATGACCAGTTAGTGACTTGGCAACGGTAGCTTCTATTTTAAAAGCTTTTGTAGCTGACCTGGCTTTAACCCAAGTAGAGTTTTCTGCTTCTTTCTTGGTGGGGAAGCCATATGCATGGGGGCGCCTGCATTGGTTGATTTTGCTAGTGCACTTTAGCCATTTGTAAGTACATAGTAGGTAGTGTGCACCAAGGCTGCATGTATGTCTACTTGTTTCAGTTTCCATAATCCATTGTTTCAACATCATATTCAAACAATGGCATATGGCACAATGTGTGTTTTCGACATAGTGTCTATTTATTATGAAATGTACCTTTTTTAGTACAGACAACTCTACAACCAATGGGCGTGGCTCATTTCTTGGTAAGTGTATTAATTTATGAATGGTCCCTAACAGCCTGCCATTATCTTGAGTTAGGTTGTGCAGTCAGATACCAACAGGTTGCGACTTGAGGAATTATGTAGCTAAAATTAGAGTAGTTCTATGTGTTTATGTACTATGTTAGAAACAGTCTAAAGGTGGAGTCTTTTTAAATGATAGCTGCTAGCTTTATGTCAACAGGATTGATATGACTTGCATATTTGTGTTGCTTTACTTGCACCTGTGGTTTGGTCAAATCTGCTTGATCGTTTGAACTTCTCCACATTGCTACGTATGTGCTCTTCTTTATTGGTTGTCTTGTTGGAGCGTATTACCGCTTTTCAGACGATAACAATATATTTGGGTACCTCAGCTGACAATGGTATCTCTGCCATTTAATCACGTGCTTGTTCATTGAATTTGTAGAGTTGTCAATTTGGCATTTCTGCTAGACCTCAGCTATAATGGCATGCCCTTAACGTAAATGTGAGGTATTACTATATGTGTAAGTAATGCGTTGTTGTTGTAGACAATGGATGCTGATTTGTTTGGAAAATTACGAGAATGGTTTAGTCTAATGGCAGACATGGAAGTAAAAGCATCATGTTCATCTTTGGAAAGCTACCAAAGATTGCACAGTCAAGCTGGAATGGTGAGTTGTCTCTATTGCACTGTCATATGCCTCTGTGATAGAGAAAAGGAACGTGCATGTATGTGTTCTTGTTTTTGTAATCAGTAGATTATAGGAGCCGGGTAGGTAATGTCAGGGTTTCTCCCAGAGCCATCCAATCATCTCAAAGTCGGCTATGGAGAATGTTAGTCGGCTGTCAAAATTGCTGCTAACCCACTTTCCTAGCAGTATAGTTTTGTCTATACTTGTTTCTGTATTACATTTGGCAACTAGGGCAATTGACGCATGCGTGTATATAATAGCTCGAATTGATGACTCCCGCTTTGTTCCGTAAAGTTGAGAAGAATAGATTTTGATCTATGTCATTCGAAGCGATCATACCCCATAGCAGAGTACACAGACAGCGAACAGAAACCACACAAAGCCATTGCAAACAAGCGTAGCTATGAACCCAAGTTCTGTATTTGATCAGTAGACACCAAATCGTGATTGGTTGAAGAAGGAAGTCCATGGCAATGGTAAAATGGTAATGTTCTGCTCATACATTTACTGTCGAAGTTACGGCCACGTACCGGGTAGTAAAATGAAAGTCACCATCTCTTGATGGTACTGCACATTTGAAGCTGGGAGCCAAGGAGGTGTAGAAGATCACGAGAAGTCAGCTTTCCACAAGTCCAGTAAAGTACGTTCCTGTTCAGAATGGTGGTAACCCGCAGGGAATGACACATTGCATTACATCATTACCTCATTATTCGTAATACTATTGCATTACGTTAGATATTAGAAAAAAGTTGTGTTGATATGAATTAATTAATACAATACTGAGGTTGGTGGTAGAGGTGTCTGTGGGAAATCCTGTAATGTGATAAGACACTGACACATTAATGACTGGAGAATGGTGGTAATGATATACTTTATGCATGTGTTATTTTGTGAGGTGCATGTACTACTCAGTTTATATTGCACCTAAGTGTATGTAGCAGTTAAGTTACTTTAGGCATGTTTAAAGGTGCAGGGTCACGGTCGGACATGCGCACTTGAGCCGATCTTAAGTGAGGTAGCTTTTGCATTGTAGCTATTGTACGTAACATATGTTCAAGTGTTCTGGCCAGAAAATCAGTTTTGATCGCCAGTAAGCTCTTCCAATGCTGTTTGCGCATGCACAAAGGCCACTAGACGAAACTACTGCAAAACTGGCTATTTAGCTGTCGATTGACGGGCATCGCAGCAGTGTAAGCTTTAAACAATACAAATTTTTGGTGCTCACTGTGAACTGAGTGCGTTCGGTTATTCTGAGAGAAAGACGCGACTACGGCAAATGCCACATACGGGAATGTGACATGTGCGTTCTGGTCACGTGCAGAGCGTAAGGAACTCCGATCTGGCTCGAAGTACGAGGGTGCTTGTCGAAATTTACTGAAACTGCAATGTAGAAACTTCAGTTTGAGGTTTTAGAAGAAAAATTCAGAGAACTACATCTAAAAAGGTTAGAATTTAGTTACCAGAGTCACGGTCTAATGCAACGTCATACTGCAACGTTTTGATTGTTCCAATTCAGGCTATGGAGAGACTTCAGTCAGCTTTGCCTTCAGTGCAAATTAGAGCGTCTGAAGTCCTCGCGGTTACTGAGTGTTTGAAAAAGTGCACCCTTTTTCAATGCGCATGTCCAAGCATGACCCTGCACCTTAAGTTAAAGGTGCACACTCATGGTTACACGTGTGCACCTGAGCCAATCAAGTAGCTCTTGTGTCATACTTATGACAAATTACATATGTTCACGTCCTCTGGCAAGTAAATCAATTTCAATTGCCAGTGAGCCCTTCCTAGTGCTGTTCATAAGTTGTGCATGCATAAGGGTCAATAGACAGAACTATTGCAAAGCTGGGTATTCAGGTGTCGATTAATGGGCATGGCAGCAGTGAAAGCTTTAGATAATGCAATAAAATTTTGGTGCTCACTGTGAACTAAGTGCACTTGCTTACTCAGAGGAAGACTAATTACCCTACCCGTCTAAGACACAGACAAAATTGCTGAGATAATTAATTAAACAACAGGTACACATAGTGGGACACTTACATGTGAAGAAGGGCAAAGTGCTTTCCGAAGAGAAGTGAAATCTGTGTAGCTATGTTGCTTTGGTAAGCGAGGTCAGGGCATGCTCACATTAGTTTAATTTAATCACAAAGTGTTTGGATTGCACATGCTTAGTGCAGCAAGCTTAGGAAAGAGACCACATTACATATTACGCCACAGTACCTATATGCATATGTGGATATCAAAACTGGATAGTCAGTGACCAACAAGAAGATTCTTTTCATGGTGTGACTGCAAGTCATGACATTTTGAGGACCTCACATCCGTATGAATGCACTAAATTTTGTGTATTTCTTGGTGATTGCTGCTGTATTATGTACTTGGGAACCAGTGCTACAGTTTTTAGGTTGCCACAACCATTCCTCACAACTGGGAGAAAGGACGGGGCTAGCTCCTTGCTGGCTGCTAGATTATTTCTTTAGTGGAGCAAAAACTGAACTTTGAGGGCTGACATACAGGCTGTGCGAGCGGCATCATTACATTTAACTTAATTGATATCATTAGTGCCTCACAATTACATTGAGAGCAATCTATGCCCCCATATACAATTTCTTGCACTGAAATACTTTATTGTTGGCCAGCAATTTTTAATATGTTGTGTTATCAAACTTTAGTAGCTCTTGTTTACTTGAACTAGGTACTACTTCTATTTACCTAAAATAGTTGGTACCTTTAAACTGGAACTTAAAGGCACACTCCAGAGAACTGCACAGCGTCTAGTGCGCAGCATATTTCGCTACCGAAATAGCGAGGTCCGGTGATCGAGGGCGTTTGCGAAAGTGGTCCTGCGTAGGGATGAGTGCCTTGTAAACTGTTAGAACACAATCGACGACATCGTCCATTGCCTTCAACACCAAAGAATCTCACAAAACCCCGATTCCCTCGAATGTTGTCAGACGAAAATAAATCGCACAAAAAGGTCAGTCTCTAGATAGTCTGAAAGTAGCATGACGGTTTCCACTGTGTTTGGAGTAACAGAAACAGCACAGACCTTTTCCGGGAACGTGATTTGTGTCAGTAAGGCTCACGTGATCTGATTGCGTGCCAAAAACACTCCTCTTGGTGTACAAAATTCTTGAAAGCCCCCCCCCCCCCGGTCAGTTTTTAAGTTATGAAACAGTCTTAATTAACGTACATCTGTCGGGTTTGCTCTGAGATAGCGCCCAGATACCCAACTTGGTTAGTATGGATTTCCCATTAGCAAGCAAAGACAGGAGCCAGTAGCGTACTACGCTGCACACTAGACACTGCACAATTCTTCGGAGTGCTCCTTTAATTAACAGAGTGTGTAGCCAAGTGGACACTGTCACTGTTTTGTCTTTGTAATTTTGACATACTGCAATTTTACGTGGTGCTGATTAATTGATGCTGTTATTGACGTTTAATTCTGCCTGGTTGTCTGTGTGTGTGTGTGTGTGTGTGTGTGTGTGTGTGTGTGTGTGTGTGTGTGTGTGTGTGTGTGTGTCTGTCTGTCTGTCTGTCTGTGTCTGTGTGTCTGGGTGTGTGCAGGGATCTAGTAAATTTGAGAATATTACCCTGCTCTGCATTTTGTTTAGATTAGTCGAGAATTTGAACTGAAGTCATTTTTACGTGCTAATCTACAGCTGCTGGAATTTAACAGATTTGCATTTGAGCCACACAAGGACGATACTGTAAATCAGTTGGTGCAGGAATATGAAGCTGATGTGATACTGAACAAAGAGGCAAGGAAATGTGCCACAAAAATTACGAAAGAAATTCGCACCATTCGTGAGAAGACCAAAGCATTGCGAGGCTTGCAGACTGTGTCCACTGCTTACACAACGGTACTTGAATATACTCATCTCATATGTTAGCTGCTCATGTGGTTTGGTTACAGACTCCTGAGTTTGGCAGTGCTGATGCTCAAGTCGACGTTGATCAACAAATAGATGATATTCAAAATGCAATTCGTAAGGCTGAGGTATGTGACACACACACCGTAATTGAACACATTGGTCATTGCTCGGTCATCTGTGGTTTTGATGTTTGTTGGTATTGCAGATTCAGAAATTGAAAGCAGAAGCTAGATTAGTAGTTTTGAGAGATGCTGGAGGTTGGTGGCAAGGCTTGTAGCTTCACTTTATTGGTAAGGTGTTAATTTGAGTTATTTCATCTAGTGGATGTCGATCAGTGGAAGAAGTCAGCCGGTGTTTCAGACTCTCGAGAGAATCTTCTCAATGTTGGTCTGTAATTATCAATCAAGAGTGTAATAGTGAATGGTTGGTTGTAGATGTATGTATGCTTATGCAGGGGACAGTAACATGTCTGGAAGTCTTTTGTCTCTTGAGACGACAAGCGAAGCACCAAATGGAAGTGTCGACTTTGAAAGTTCTCCAGAAGGATCATTTGGCGAAAATCAATTTACTGGCTTAGATGACGATGATGACGATCAAAGTTCAAATCGCCATTTCGACATGCCACGCAAGGGTATTGTCTTGTATGACTACGAGGCAACTAAGGAGGATGAGCTGTCAATTCATGAAGGAGAGGAGGTGTCGGTTCCTTGGTATGATGGGTTCGGATGGTGTAAGGTGTGTGTATTGGTTCCTTACGTTATTGTTGTCAGATGTGGCTATGCTGTATGCATGTTGTCGTGTAGGGTTGTAATTCATTAGGAATCGAAGGGTTCTTTCCTGAATCCTACGTCGAAGTTTCCGAGGATTCGCCACCTCAAGATTTGACATTTCAGTCTCGAAATGATGCCGACACTACGCTAACTGATGAAAGAGTTCAAGGTAATGTCATATGCTTGTGTTTGTGGTGTAGAGTTTGTTTGCTGTCTAACTCATTCATTTCTTGTCATTTAGACAATATTCGAGTGCTGAGAGCTCTCTACTCTTACAGGGCAAGCGGCAATGATGAACTTTCTTTTCCTGAGGGAGCAATCATCAAGTTACTACGCAAAGATGACAACGGTGTTGATGATGGGTTTTGGGAAGGCGAATATGAAGGTCGTGTTGGAGTCTTTCCATCTATTCTTGTGGAGCAGGTAGACAGTGTGAGCAGTTTGGACTCGGGTAGTGCTTTCTCACCTCCTGGGGACTACGTACTGCCACCAATGAGCGATTTGGTTTCTGGGTCACCAATCTTGCAGTCTCCTTTATCTGCACGCGAGTCACACGAGTCTAGTAGTTTTGATTAGTGTTCGAAAGCGCCTCCTACTCCTCAGATATCTGTCAGTCGACCAGCCGAAGTTTCATTTTCTGGGAGTCGTCGTCCACTGTCGTACCAAGGAAGGGCAAAGTCTTTGCCACAGTCTTCATTCCATTCACAAACACCGAGTCGTCGAGGCACTGTTTCACATCAATCTTCTACCCAATCAGCCAGTGTGATGCACTCTATGCCCGATTGGAGCAAGTTTTCAGATGATTTGGAGTCTTACGTATGATTGATTAATTTAATGGCAAATCAATCAATTGAAGTTTAAACTTGTGTTCATTAACTGACAGAAAGAGTTGTTAGTACAATTAATTACACAGTTATGTTGATTATGTTCCAGATAACGCTGTCACATACTTAAATTTATGGAGATAACCTATATAGTACGTTTAGCTATTATTTGTCATAACTGTAGTAATGGCTTGATACTTGAAATACAATACAATGAACTTTTGCTGTGGAGTAGCTTGCTTGCTGTGTATGGTGTTCAATTCATTAAAAAGTTTTGTTCAGTATTCTATGTGACATAAGGGGGCACCACATAATAGTAGGTGTGATTTTGAAGGCCCAGCAACCCTATTGCACGAGATTGTACCGGCAATTGCACTTGAACTATGACTTCCAGGTGAAGTGTGTTGATTTGGTGCATGTTCACAGAAACGGCGTTAAATGGTGTTCCAGATTATGGATCTAGTATATGCATGTCATGACAGACACAGCGTTTTGAGAGTTTCCATGCGACATATAAGGGGAGACCTAGCCTCGTACCAGACCCTCTCGCGCTGTCGTGTCCGGTTCCCGTATAACACGACAACGCCAAAGGGTCTGGGATCATCCCGCCTACCGTTTATACTACTAATGATCAAATCAGCTCGTATGTCACCAAACCTCAGGCTATTAATACGATTAGTCTAATAGTTATTCTTATGTGTCACACGGAATGTCTTGCAACCGACTTGACCTTCCATTCGTACTCTTCTTGTTTCCTTTCAATGTTGGTATCCTGTCCCTACGCAAGCTCTACGTATTTGCCAACTATCTGGGAGAGAGGACTTCCTCTCCAAGAGACTCTAGAGCGGAAGTCCTAGTAGTCAACACCGTGTTAATTTGACGGCACGCGCTGCCAGGCTCCAGATGTTCCCGAAGCGTACACAAGGTTCCCAATTCGTATTGTTCTCGTAGCCTTGCACAGTAATAGAGTGGCACCTAGTGCATCCCTATTCCAAACTACATAGACTGCTGATCGAATCACATTGAACCTCATGACACACAGCTTCAGATAACGTGAATCGAACTCAGGATCGTGTGAATGAATCTCTTTCCATGAAATAAAATGAATCTTCCCATGGAGCTACAGCAACGAAATGTAAACAGTGAATGTATGCAATCGAAAAGCACAGCTAACAATAATTTTAATGCAATGATGGCTTCATAATTAACAATTATAATAATAATAAAGAGCATAAAGTTGACGCTAGTGACGTGCTGACACTTAGATGACGTGGGGGTCAGTAGGTGAAGAAAGTAGGCGGGATGATGTCAGACCCTCCAGTGTTGTCGTGTTATACGGCCACATACGGGAACCGGGCACGACAGCGCGAGAGGGTCTGGTACGAGGCTAGGTCTTTTCCTGAATCTACAATAATGGTGCATTAATTGAGGTGGTTAAGGACAGCGTGCTATTAGTTAATGAGACGTTCTCATGTTACATTTGCCACCCACAGTAACTGGACACAAACGCACATCATCACACATTCATATGCCACTCACATTAGCCTTCAAGTTCAGTAGCAAACATTCCATGAAAGCCACATTAGAGAAAACTACTAGTACACCTTACATACACAGTGCAATGTATTAGCTATAAATCAGCTTGAATAGTCACCCCCTTTCTAATCTGTCCCCATCCAATCAACCTAAATCACAACAAAACCATTCACAATGATGCAGACTAGAGTCACCCTTACTGATGTACTCACCTCCAATGTCTTTCTACTCGTCGACTAAGAGCAATCTTCTCTCCCACTTCAGTGCAAACCGGAGCTGTCAATGATATTTTTGCAAGATCAGCTCTGACTGCAGTCACCCTACCACCAGTCGACAACGATCCGATGTTTACCATGAGCACTTCATTCTTACTGAGTTTCTGAACCTGACATGAACACTAATATCATTTGCCAGCAAAAACAAATCAGAGACTCAACACACCTTTGCAGCCTTTTTGTCACCTTCAGTTCTCACTCCCAACAATCGACGTAAGAGAAAGTAGCTAATCTCAAGTTCAGTAAGGATGTCAGGTAATGAACCCACAGAACCAAGTACCTAACAGCAACCGTTGTTTGATAGGAGGTCACTATAGAACTAGAAACTTACCTGACCAACCATACGGTCTGCTCTGCACAGCGTAGGATCTACCTTAGTTCCAACACCTACATGCACACACAATATATAAACTTTTATGTAAACAAATAACAAACATAATAAGATTATCTTCTAAGACAAACACAGAGTTATCTACGACCAAGGTTTGGCTAACTACAGCAACATAGCTATTGCATAAGCACAGTTACAATTATTAACTAAAAAATTAAGAATTACTAATTAAATTAAAATTAACAAAATTTACTTTTTATTCCTGAAACAAAACAGTGAAATCTGTAGAGTTTGCACGTATGTCACAGGATAGTTGTTCATATCTAAGCGTCATTTTTTATTCACTGCATTAGCGTATGGCAAAGTGAGCGCCGTCCGAAAGTATGCGGCAGTGAGGTCTGGCTGCGCAGTTCCGAACATGGGCACTAAAAGTTCAGAATACATATTCAAGAGGTTGTAACTAAAACAAACATAACAATAACTATACTGTACAAACGTTAAAGGACAAAGTATAAAATAGAATATAAATAAAAAAATAGAGAAACATAACCATGACCCTGACGTGATTCGAACACGCAACCTTCTGAAGCATCACAACGTCTGGAGTCAGACGCGCTACCATTGCGCCACAGAGTCACACTGACAAGGAGCATGCAATACAGACATCTAACCAGTATAAGAGGGTCTGCCACACGTTAGGGACTAACTGATCATTGGGCTTTTACTCACCTATCAACCCACCCGGTACAGCAAACTGTAAATCATTGGATTCAGTATACATTGCAGTCACTCGAGATCGAATGGGTGTACAAATGATTCTTCCTTCTCCATTTTTAGATACAATTCCTGGTCGAATTTCAATCTCCTGTCCAACCTAAGAAACACACTTGTGCATCATGGTACAACTAGTCATGCACATTGACTACAATACCATACCCTGAGAATTCCTTTCAATATGCTGCCACCAGCAACACCACCTTTTAGATCATCAACTTCACAACCAGGTCGATTTACATCAAATGAACGTATAACTGCAAAAACCAGGTCGATTTACAGCAAATGAACATATAACTACAAACATAAAACCAGGTCGATTTACATCAAATGAACGTAATTAACGTGTTTCTTCCTCTCTTAATGTCAAAGTACTACAAGCTAGTGTTCCCATCTAACAAGCTAGAGTAGAAGACTATTGTCACAAAGCTTAAATGTAACTGATACAAATCACACCAGTACAGTTGTAAGTGCACAATGCATCTGCTATCAGATATCAGCCAATAAAGGCAGCCTCGGAATATCTCTGAATTGGTTTGGTTGATTTAGACAGATAACATATCGTGCACACGTAGAAGTCTGATTGAAATGTGAGCTTGGCAATGAGTTAGGAGCAACAAGAGCTCTCCAATATGGGAAAACTTTTGCTTGAGAGAGGGGATACTCAACTTGCTGTCTGCAATGTTAGCAGTAAGTCAGCTTATTGTGGCAAAACGTACAGTACACCACGAATATGACTTAATATTTATTAAGTTGTCAACATTAAGAATGTCAATAAAATATCGAATCAGCTACCAGTATCGGCCTATATTAGTCTAGATTATGTTATCGGAAATTAAGTAAAATTGTTTTATTGGTGTAACCTTATAAAAATTTAGAGAAAGCAAGACCATTGACTGTTGTATCCAGTAAGCAACCACATTTCCACAAACATTAATAGGAAAGACTCGCTCCGGCACTATTTACTACTATATAATACAGTACATTTTTAAAAAGTCCAATCTGTTAACAACAGCCTCTCACAAAGTTTTGGTTTAATTAAAGTATGTGTATTCTAACTATAAACTAATTGAAGAGTTATATTTATCTCCAATTCTAGACTTTCAGCAACACGTAACAGTATAGAGGTGTATTTAGTAAATAGATGATGTGCATTTGGCACAACCACGAGTGTGGTGACATACAGCGCAGCAGCATTCTAATACATAGTGTCAGGGGCGAGTGAGAAAAAATGGCGACAAAAACAGAAAAAATGTCCATGAAGACTCTGGTAGACAACTACTCAGATGTGTTTGACAGAGCATTGGGAGGAACTCTACACGTAGACATGAAGTGGTACTAACAGTCAGAAAAGTGCCAATTGATATTAAGCCATGACTAAAAAAAGAAAGAATTAGCAAGAAAATAAAGAGACTGAAAAGTTCAGTAAAGGCAATTGAGAACTTGATGCAGAAGACAGTAAAGTCCACAAAGATCCGTGGTTGGCTCTTGTGAACCAGAGGAATACCTCACAATTAGACTACACTCAAGTACAGCTCAGCGTTGTTCAGTCAAAGAACAAATACAATGTTCCCCATAAAGGCAGATTTACTGAAGCCGCACATGGTGGAAGAAGTCCCAGAACAAATCTAAAATCCTGATATATATTGAAGGTGATCGCCTCGTGAAGTTACTGCTCTTGGTGAAGCACAGAAATCCAATAAAAAAAAAGCAAGAAATTTTCGAGTAGGTTGTAGCAGTTCCTACTGCTATGACTGTTTGCATCAATGTTATTTGCAAAGAAAGGTCCCCTTCTAGGAATGAACACTTGGTTCAGTGTTCTTTGCTGGTTTGGTCTGTTTTTTGGTTATGACTATGACGCGTCTCGGCTTGTCTTCCTGGCTATGTCAATTCGTCTTGCTTCTTCTTATCACTTCTCTGGTGGACATCGTGGTCAGTCAGGAGTCTGAAGTTTGCCGCACTTTCACGACTTCAGCATGAATAACAGTCTAATACCCTCGAGAAGCCGTACTCAAGAAATGGCTTCCTACACGTCTCTACGCAAACGAAGTCTCCCACACGATGCACGAAATGGTAAGTAGTAAACTTACTTACATGTCTGGTCAACGACAAGATGATCTACGCTTCAGAAGCAGACCTGGAAACGCGGACTTTCTGTACAGCGAGATCGGCGAAAGGTACGTGTTAGCCTCGAGATTGCGCATGCTCTAAACACTCCGGCCCCGAATATCGTCTATTCGGATGTGCTGTACGACGTCCCGGATGTTTTAGGTCAAGCGTTAGTCTCGTTATTAGGTTTCTCTCGTATCGAAAACGAGAGAATTCGAAAACATCAAAGGCAGAACGAGTGTAACTAACAACTATCTAATATATTTAATCCGTTTTACTCTATTCCGAAAGTTTATTTATAGTCGGCGATTAACAAAACTCAAGCTTTTGTAAGTGGTCCCTGTTGATATCTACGAATTCAATTTAGTTAGGGAGAAGGTATCGTCACAGGAAGAACGCGACGCCGTTATTTGGGAGGTGATAAAAGCAGAAGTCCTAAAAGAACATTGAAATTAACGCATGTAAGGTCAAGAGGAAGAAGCAGGGTATCCTAACGTAATGACAACATGTTTACGTTGCTGGCATGCTAGTACTGCACTTGCTCTACCTTGAAAGCTGCTGTTGGACAACATTAATTAAGGTGCGTTATACATATAGCCCAAACTGGTTTTAGAACGGTACTCTAAATTATATGCTATTTTACTCTCCACATTTCTAAAAGCTAGAGCAAGCCTAATATGGCGTTGTTTAAACACCTCTGACGTAGAGTTTACCTGCAAAATCGTCGACGTCAAACTGCTTGTAGTTACTGTTTAACCACTCTCAAAAGAGCCTGCACTAACAACATTACGTAAGTAGAGCAACGGTATGTCGTAACAGCACTCCTTTATGAGCATATATAGAAGAGTATAATTGGTAATGTTATAGGCATACATACAAGAGTGCTAATGCTAAACTACAGCATGCAAAGCAGAGGATGATCTCGCATAGATTGAACTAAACTGCACCTAATTCATGAAAACACAAAGACATGTTTTACAAAAAGCCACAAGTCATTTCAATTGAGGCGCCAATGTTACTGTTGAGCTGGTGACATCTCTGCTATTATTATTCGAGATACGGAGTTCCATCCAGTGTAGCCATCTGCCAATCTGTAACCGACACACTTTCCAATATGAAAACCAACTCTGACGTCACCTGCTGCAATGTTTTCGCAGTAACCCTCAACTTGTCTGTGACGATGAATGTTGTTTCTGTTACCAGTATAATCTACTGCGTCAATTGTCATTGGTCCTGTGCACTCTCGATCATTAAATGTAAAATGCCAACGACAACAACTACCGGAATTCATGGTACGCAAATTTCCTGCATAGGCCACGTACAGCGCAGTGTGTTCGTGCTTCTTCTTAAAGCGACATTCCTAATAATATGGCAAATGTATGTTATTATTCGTAAATGACAGACAATATTATGTTACCAAAAAATTACCTGAATAAGTCCATGATCTTTGCCATCATTCCTTTTCCACACACATTGCTTCCAGTCTAGTTGCTGAGTCGCTTCTCCCTTTTCTCCTTTTCCTCCCAAATCTCCTTTACTGCCTTGTATTCCAATAGCTCCTTTTGGTCCTTGAGGACCAACTTTGCCACTTGCACCTTTTTCTCCTTGAGCTCCCACTTCACCACGATCACCTTTCTCACCTCTTGTTCCATCTCTACCATCTCTTCCAGGAGAGCCAGGCACGCCTGGGACTCCACCACAACATCGCTTCTATTAAAATAGCAGGTATAGCTATCAAATCATTACTTAATCATGACTACGTATCATTGTCCTATTTGCAAGCCAGTGCAGAGGAACTGATTGTTAAGATTACAGTTGCTTACTAGATGTAGCGTGTTAACGTTTTCAAGTTAAAGGGGCACAGTCCGAATGTTGCGAGTAGCCTCGAAGTCCATCTTGAATAATGGACATTTTTCAAGTTCATCAGAATAAAATAATTTTGAAAATAAACCTTTTTCTATACATTGCTAAAGTGATAAGGCTTAAATATAACATTCAAGAGTTACAAAAAAATTTTATTATTTTTCACATTCGCCTATCCGTGTGTGAGTTTCGGGTTAGATTCTGCACATGACAGAAAGTGAACGTCGATCGTTTGCCATGTAGACAACAGCTGAGCTTGAAAATTACCACAATTTCATTCTACAATTTACTCCAAAATATTTTTTGAATGAGTAAATTCACATCTTCAGTCAATCCATGATTAAAACTATAGGTGTTGTAGGCATGCAGCATTCAAGGCCTATTGCTTACTAGCAAGCATAAATTATGACAAACAGCCATCTTTGGAACAGACAACAAAAGCCAGAGAACTGAGATTCACGGAAAGTCTAACAAAACTTTACACCAATGGACTGTAAAGAGAGTGAATGAAGGCAGACACTACCATCATATAACTAGTCTAAGGTTACACATACGAAATTATAAAAGAAAATCAATTTAGTTATAAAAGAAAGAGTATCGTCACAGTCAGACAATAATATGACAGCAGGACCCTCAGAAAATGGTTGAACTGTTGCTTCGATCATGCAGTCCACCAACAGCTGCTGATCTTCCATGAAGTAGTGTTGTAAGACAAGTGCAGTTTGGGTCCCTCATCATTCTAGATGTGTCACCACATATTGACTGCTGACTGCATGCCATTAATTGCTACTAGCTGCATGGTGTTGTGCACGTTGTGTCATTACTTATATGAGATCGTTCTCTAGATGAAGCATTTCCTGTTCTCCAGTACATTCACTGTCACCAGTTTAGAAGTGAAGCCCTGAAATGATACTGGCACGTCGATTAGAGTTGGCCGACATTGCATGACCACAGCTCTTCGATTCTTGAAAACTTAATCACACAGTCATAAAACTGCACACAAGCAATAGCAGCAGCTTTGCGTTTATATCCTCGTAGACCACGTATTTCTCTTGTGCACATATTTCTACACCCAAACGTCACATGCATGCATGCACTCTCCCTTTAGTAGGAGATACGTACAACCAAAACGCACAACAAGGTCACACTACGACAAGAGATTACAGTGGCCTAACTAAACCTATACTTTGCCGGCTTTTGAATCGGCATTATCTGTGTGTGGCTGGGCACAGTAGACCTAATGGTCTCTCGAGGAAGCCATTTTATTCTAAGCGTGGCCGGCAGCCTGCGTGCACTGCGCGCTTCTACCCAAGGCAACAGCATGAGCATAAATCTGGACCGTACTCCTTTCATTAGGCAATTAATGACTTACGTATACATCACTTTTCTTACATTATCTGAAGTTTCTGCACTTGATGTAGCTGCTATTGGCAGAGCAAACACACGAAAATTGTCGTGCTGACAAACTGAAGTTCCATCACCTTGAGTACTCACTCTGGTTCTGTCTTGACTGACTGCAGCGCTAGGTAATGCGTATTTATATACTATGGGTTCGATCTAGCAAGGAATATATTAGAAATGACGTTATGGTACATAACAGCACACTAATTTAGGGAAGTCCCCCTTACTCCATCTATGGAGTTGTTGACGGTTGGCAGAAAGCGGATTGTGTGTGTAGGATGTAGTCCCGCGCGTTCATTCGGTACGGAGAATGTCATTAGGTTGTTGTTGTAAACAATTATCACACCAACTAAGACCCAGAAATAACATTTGCATTGAAACACTTGCATTCCAAACATTTGACCTAACTCCTACTCATACCAAATTTGTACATACAGTGTGTACGTAGGCTCGAGTGTCCAGCCGGCCAACTCCCCAGCGGCGGACACTCCTTCTTCTTCTCCGCCGCGGGGGACGTGACCGGCTGGACACTCGAGCCTATGTGTACTGGGCCGCGCGATCTCCTTTTTGGGCCGAGTTAGGGTGAGCGTGGGTGTGGGCAGGTAGACGTTCCGCGCGTCAACTAAACCCACCAAGGCGACGTTTAGAACTCATCGCTTACAGTTACAACAGTTTCTTACATATACACACACATTTTGGCGCCGATGAATGGCTACATTGAGACGGGACCCCATATCGGGACCACACGACGGTGATCGCTGTAAAATGAGCCTCGACCAAGATTAGTGACGACCACAGACATTATCAAGACTACGGTGTAGCGAATTGAAAGTTTTTCAAAAGGGCTCACAGTTTTGAACGTCGTCAAACTACAGCTGCTTTCTCTACACATCGAATTCAAGTAAATTGGACGGCAGGTAATGTGATCCATAATAAATATAATCTTTTTATTTTTTATAATCATTTTCGGTCAGTTTTAGTATTACTTAGCTAAATTCAACTGTACATCGACATGCAGTGTCTACATGCATGCATGCATCAAATTGTCTACTCTAAGTGGCAAATCCAATTTTGTGTGAAATTACACATACATACATACATACATACATACATACATACATACATACATACATACATGCATGCATGCATGCATACATATGTATCTATATATTTGTATAAATATTTTAATAGTATGTATGCTGTATAATATCCTGCATAATATACTGCATAATATACTGCATAACATACTGTATAATATACTGTGTGTATATATATATATATATATATATATATATATATATATATATATATATATATATATATATATATATATATACACACTGTATAATATACTGTATAATATGCTGTATATATACTGTATAATATGCTGTATAATTTACTGTATAATATACTGTATAATATACTGTATATATACTGTATAATATACTGTATATATACTGTATATATACTGTATAATATACTGTATAATATACTGTATATATACTGTATAATATACTGTATAATATACTGTATAATATGCTGTATAATATACTGTATATAAGCTGTATAATACAATGTATATATACTGTATAATACAATGTATAATATACTGTATATATACTGTGTGTATATATATATATATATATATATATATATATATATATATATATATATATATATATACAGTATATTATACTTTATGATATACTGTATATATTTTTGCATGGCGATTTTAGCCAAATTTGTCCTGTTGTATCAATTTATTTCTGGTCTATGGGAATGAACATGTGTTCTCCATTGTCATAGATTGTACTCAGTTTCTGGCTAAGAGAAAAGGCGATGCACGTGCCCTACACAAGGATTCACAGCTCTGTCGGAAAGAATCTGCTGATCATCCTTGTTTTCGAGAAGTAGGTTTGTTTTGACTATATACTTGACGAGTGGAGGAATCGGAGTGTCCCGTGTGAAACACTGTCTAACCTATTGGGCAGGGACTATGACAATAGTCACCATTGCAAGCGGTTTAATTACTCTACATAAATTTGTCAACATCACCAACTTAATTAATTAAAGAAGACCTGAATTTAGTGCTGGAATAAATTAGAATACAGAATAATTAGTCAAAAGGTAACTATGGCATTAAATTTGTGTCATAGTCTAAAATATAATATATGAAATCGTTTGATGGGAGTCTGAAGCTGCTTATGTCGATTCAACAAATACGCCAAATATTTGCGAACGTCTATCTTCAATGTACCATTACAGTATTCATGCAGAACCTGAGGTTTGAAGAGATAATATTCCTTCAATCATCAAGACAGATGGTAATATACCAACCTACTCGTAAGGTGTCTGTAAAACAATATGTGACTACACTAGTACTAGCTACGCTTATACGTAGCTAGTATATGCTATCCTTTAGTACCACATAAACCCATAAAATTTGTTATTAAATTAGATTAATAGCTTGAGTAGCACACAACATGCATGTCATTCTGTCAAAATTAACTTCCTCACATTCTGTTCATTATAATTACTTTATTATAATACAGTATATTATACAGCATATATACACTATATTATACAGTATATTATACAGTATATTATACAGTATATTATACAGTATATATACAGTATATATACAGTATATTATACAGTATATATACAGTATATTATACAGTATATATACAGTATATTATACAGTATATTATACAGTATACATACAGTATATATACACTATATTATACAGTATATTATACAGCATGTATATAGCATATTATACAGTATATTACACAGTATATTATATAGTATATTATACAGCATATTATACACTGTATTATACATCATATTATACAGTATA
>NC_085098.1:2846131-2908631 GCF_963422355.1 Corticium candelabrum | reverse complement strand
ACTCCTTATTCTCTTTAAAGTGATAAGCAATCTGCCTTTGCGTCTACTGATCTGTAACAGCCTCGCACGAGTTTTCGAATTCTTGAACGTCACCTTCCTATGCGCTCACGTGTTCAGATTATCTCGGGTTTTCCCCACAGCTTTTCCATTTTTGGAACAGACTTTAGTGGAACACTAATACTAAAGTTAGTATTCTGTATAAACACTCTGTAAAGGGGTCTGGTATGTGTATAGCATTTTGGTTCTCTTGCATTAGCACACCTAAATAGGATCTACCCATCACCCTAACTAGACGCATCGCTTGCCTCCAACGCAGGCAGCGTTTGCACAATTCCCTGCTCGTTTCAATGACATAAGTTTCTGCTAACAGCACACCGTACAAAACAAAACGCCAGCAGTCAACTTTGAGTCTTTGTAACGTTTGAAGTAGCAAACGTCACTCTGAATGGTTTCGTTGGCACTGGTGTACGCGAGACTAAATTAAGCCTGCCAGATATACCGTTTGATTTCTGTACTTTTCCAAGAGTGTACCGTTCATGTGTGGCTGCATGCACCGAGCTCACTCACACTAATTAAGTCTTGCGGATCAGAAAGATAACCAGAGGAGAAGTGTCTTATAGGGTGCTCGATCATTATCTTGTTGCTAACTTTTATTCCAATCTGTGTTATAGCTCATATATTTGAGTGTTTGACAGCGTGCGTCAAGAGCATAACCACAAATTGACGTCATGATCAAATCCCATTCATATGTTTTTAATTACTTCGTGTTTATGTGATTGTCATGGTCATTGAACAATTCATGGTTAACTCTTGCCAACGGTGTACTGTATGACGTCATATGGTGCCTGAATTAATTCATTGTCTAAGCTATTGTGAGCAAACGTCATAAACTATTGTTTATCCTCAATCTTCTTCTAGCCCTATCTAGAAAGGACTGATAATACTACAACTAGTAAATGAAGCTGTGTTTACACCGTCGCTTCAGAGCTACGAGAGCGCGCGCGTGTGTGTGTGTGTGTTGTAAACATTAATGTAAATTTTATTAATTTGTTTGTTTATCCAAAACCATCATGTCGTATTATACTGACATAGTTTATGCAAGTCTGTGTTTGTATCTCTATTCGAAATGCTATATACGCACTCCCGCCATGTGCTTTTCTGTTCTTTGCCAAGCAGTCGACAAACATTAGAGAAGAGCGCAAATGAATCATCGATCGGCTGCTGAAAGACTCTATGATTTGTAAGCGTGCTTGGTGTAGTTTGACCTGCGCGGGAGTTAGTCCGCGAACCTTGTAGAAGTTTCCTTACTGCTGGAGTAAAACTGCAACACGTTGAAGTCATAAAGTCTCGCACAACAAACTACTACTATAACATGGAGTACATGAAATTGTGTATTGTAATATATCGAAAGATACAATACAACAAGCGTCTACAAACCTGGATCACGTTTGGTTGCTGCCAAAAGAGACTGCACTAAAGATTTATAGTTATCTAAGGTGAAAGTATACAAGCAATGCGGAAAAATGCTCTTGCATACGTTGCACATAACTGCCTAAATAGTGTAAGTCTTGCAAAAACTTAAAAGTGCTTCAGGCAAAATCAAAAAGTTAGTTTGAAGTCGCCAAAGTTACTGTTGAGCTGGTGGCATCTCTGCTATCATTATTCGAGATACGGAGTTCCAGCCAGAGTGAGCATTTGCCACACCGTAACCGGAACATTTCCCAACATGAAAACCAACTCTAACGTCATCTGCTGGAATGTTCTCACAGTAACCTTCAATTTGTCTGTGACGATGAATGTTGTTATTTGCCTTCGTATAATATACTGCATCAATTGTCATCGGTCCTGTGCACTCTCGATCATTAAATGTGAAAAACCAACGAGAACAACAATTGCCACAATAAATGCACAGGTTTCCTGCATATGCCACGTGCAGTGCAGTGTGTCCGTGCTTTTTCTTAAAGCGACATTCCTACGTAATATGACAAATGCATGTAAACATTCGTAAAGAATAATTGTATTGTCACAATCTACCTGAATAAGTCCGGAGTCTTTGCCATCAGAACTGGTCCACACACATTGCTTCCAGTTTGCTTGCTGAGTCGCCTCTCCCTTTTCTCCTTTTCCTCCCAAATCTCCTTTACTGCCTTTTATTCCCATAGCTCCTTTTGATCCTTGAGGACTAATTTTGTCACTTGCACCTTTTTCACCTTTCTCACCTCTTGTTCCATCTCTTCCATCTCTACCATCTCTTCCAGGAGATCCAGGAAAACCCGGAACTCCGCTGCAACATTTGTCCTATTAAAAGAGCAAACAATCAGATTGCATAGTATTTTAATAATCGTCATTCAACAATGGCTATATATAGCTACTTTGTTAAGAAATGGCATACAAAAATGTAGTTGACGGACGTGTACTTTAGAATGTAACAGAAACTTTTGTTTGACGCACTAGAGTTAGTAAAATAAATAAAGAAAAATTATAATGTTAAACTTTTCACGTTATCTGATGTGCTTGTTGATGATTGAGCTGCTACTGCCAACAGCAAAGGAACGAAAAACGCAGCGCTGATGTACAGAGATGCCATTATCACTCTCTCCTCTGTGTTGGCTTTTCTCAACTGACTACCAATCTAAGTGAACTTGCTTATATCTGAGTGTATTTGCTTACATATCCACCCTCCAGTTGACGTCATGCTAATACGATGCTCATTGTCCAAGTCAAATTTCTTCCTAATCATTCCTTGTGTGGTCTTGTTTACAGCTGAAGGCTAAAGTGTTGGCAAATTTGTGATATGCATGACGTCCTTATACGTGTGCGTATGAAGCAGTCCATTGTTTTAGCGGTTGTTTGCAAACTTCATAGAGCTGTTGTTTCTGCTTAGGTTGAGTGTCAATTTAGCATATCATTTGCATCTCCAACTGGATATGAGAGCTGAATCCAGGCTAGCTCACCGACCACTAAATATTTAGTGTTTCTTTAGTTGGCTACTGCTAATCAGAGTAGACTAGTATATCTAGCGCGTCCTGTGGTATTTAGTTGTTTGAAAAATGTGAGGTGAGTTCTGATCAAATCCAACTTGTCGTTTCGCCGTTCACTGAAATTTTGGACATGGGGACTGTAATTAGTCTGAGCGGTGTGATCCGCGATGGGAAATCCCCATAGCACGTGATCGTATGGAAAGTCGGTCAAACAATGCTGCTAACGACTCTCATGCACAAGCACATCTTCTACATATAACGATTAATGTAATATGTTTAGAGATTTGGTCTTTCTAGAAAAATGTACTAAGGAAACATCGCTAAGAAAGCAGTGGCGTCATTTAATTAACAAGCAGACTAGTAGTGGCTTGAGTGGCGTTTGTTAATTTATCTTCCAATCGAGCTTCGGCAGTTCAGCCGATACGCGGTTTCGTACGCTGCCGTGGTTGCAGACCCGGATTTGTAAAATCTTCCAGAGCGTTTGTACTATTCTGAAGCCTTTCAACTCTGTGGAGGAAAACATTAGCTAATGAAGAGAACCGATCAAGCACTGATTCTACACGAGTTGTTCAAGCCTTTCACTTGACTTACAAAAAAATTCTCGGTAGTAATTTGTGACCAATGAAGACGTTTCGGACGGGAACGAAAGCTTTACACGTCTTTACAAAGTGTGTGAAGAGGGCGTGACTCTGCACAATAAGCCTAAATGTATTATTAATTAATTACATATATATGGTATATGTGCATTCAACCCATGGCAGCAATATCGGGAAATCAACATTAGCACTCTAGTGAGTGCTGCAATATTGTATGCTGTGACAGTGTTATGATCAGTTCTACGTCTGTCATCCTTATATTAGTAGGTCACTTGACAGCTGGAAAAGTTAAGAGGGCACTAGGGCACGCGCCCCCAGGCTCCTACGCCTATGGTTCAAAGAACCCCCAACAGTAGTAGGAATATATATGGCTTGCTAAAAAACTAACAAGCAGTTGCAACATTAGCTACTACTCAAAACATTAAACGTCTAGCTGATCAATTTTTAACATCCGGATTGAAGAAATGATCGTATTCTGAGATTCACTATATTCTCTCTTATTAACTGCAGTATTACATTACGGGACTCTACTATCTGATTTCGTTTGTAATTTAGGTAAACCAACTTGATTTCACTGATGAGCACTGAGTGCTCGCATTTGGGGGTTAAACTTTGTTATTTAGCTAACTTAGTTATGTAAAGGCACGACTGCGTGTATACCAATGAATATTGATGGAATTTGATTGTACTCGTTAAACATTTATTAGCAGCATCACGCACAAGCCAGAAACGAAATGGTTTATGTAGCAAAGAGCATGATCATAGACACTGATAGCAATCTACATGCACGCGTATATAAAATCCTTTACGTTATAGAAACGAATTGTCTACTACGAGTGAGACATCACATACAAACTATGACTGAGGTAAGGTAAAACGTAAATATAAGTTTTATATATATATATATATATAACTTAAAAGATGTTCCTGCTATTGGAAATTATTTATTGTTGTTGTCTTTCCAGAGATCGTATTCTGCTTAGAGGCTTTTGAATTCTAGATATCAATATAAGTCATAATTCTTGTCGTTTTTTCTTACACAAAAACCACTTAAATGTCTTAGTGCTCGGATTGTCAGGTCTATTTTTGAGCTTGCTTAAAATTAAAATTAAATTTTTACATTTCGAAATGCGCTTGCTCATTGGCGGTTGCCTTTTGTCGCAAGCACATCTACCAAGACAAGTAGTTATTTATCCATGGCAGCACATACGTCAACAGCATATGGTCAAGCGCCTGTGTTTCCCGTTCTGTTTCAGTGTCTGCGCTCCACTTGTTTTAGTATTGATTCCCTTTGTATGCTCATGAGCAGTGCAATGTGAACTGTGCGTGATCAAACCTATTGTCGTCATTATTTCTATTTTTGGTCGGTCGGTCCGAATTTTATGCCGAATAATTCAGGCATCAAAGTAATTAAGGTAAAGTTTATAAGTATAACTGGCTGAGTTGCCTGTTCTTTGCTCGAGCAGTATAGAAGTGTAATACTGTCTTAGATCTTAGAACACTATTGATAGTTGCTGACATCACGTAGTAGTACGTAGAGACGTTGATCACGTGGCTCGAAGAGAGCGGTTTCACATGTCGTAGAGTGTGTGCTTCTAGCTGTTTGTTGAGAACAATGATTGACTGCTACAGTGACGTGGGTACCTGGGAGCTACTTTAGCGGCCTGGACGCTGCGTCCAGGTATTGTCAGGTACCCTTAGCGGAGACGTCGAAAGAGAAAACTGCTTTTGTAACCCATTCCGTTTTAGTTGTGTAATGCGCCCGCAACATGCCAAAGGATAATGCAAGCACTACTACGAGGAGTTTGCTGTGGTCTATTTAGATGATGTCCTTGTATTCTCGAAGAATCTCGAAGAGCACCTTCGCCACTTGGCGTTGGTCTTCGAGCGGTTCAGGAAGGTGAATCTAAAATTGAAGCCAAACAAGTGTCACATAGCAAGATCAGAGACACTCTAGCTGGGTCATATCATCTCGAAATACGGCGTCAGTCCGGATCCAGGGAAAACGGACGCCGTACGTCAGTTTGTCAAACCAGAGAATGTCAAGGAACTACAGTCGTTTCACGGGTTGACTTCGTGCTATCGGAGGTTTGTGACGGGGTTTGTAAGCCTGCCAGCTCCTTAAGAAGACTGCTAACGACAAGGAGCCGTTTCTTTGGTCTTCCGAGTGTCAGATAGCTTTTGACGAGTTGAATAAACGATTGACCTACGCACAGTTGCGTAACCCTGACTTCACTCGTCCTTCTGTGGTTGCGACAGATGCTAGTGGGTTTGGACTTGGAGCTGTCTTAAAGCAAGAAAGAAGTAACGGACTTTTTCATCCTATCGCCTACGCAAGTAGAAGCCTTAAGCCAGCGGAGATAAGTTATGGGATCTCCAAGTTGGAAGCGCTTGC
The DNA here is from genome assembly GCF_963422355.1 of Corticium candelabrum. Taxonomy (NCBI): domain Eukaryota; kingdom Metazoa; phylum Porifera; class Homoscleromorpha; order Homosclerophorida; family Plakinidae; genus Corticium; species Corticium candelabrum. The sequence continues at coordinate 2,902,659 of NC_085098.1, read as the reverse complement.
AGTCGTATTAGCACTGAAGAAGTTTAGAGCATATCTGCATGTTAGGCCACAAGACTGTTGTTTACACCGATCATGCCGCATTGCGTTTATTTCTGGGCACGTCTAATCCGTCCGGGAAGCTTGCCCGTTGGAAAATGATGATACAGCAGATATCGCCCGAGATCAGGTACCGTGCTGGCAGAGTCAACCAAAATGCCGACGCTTTGTCTTGCCTACCGATTGTTGACGCGGACGTTACAATCGGTACAGCAGATGAAGCGACTGAAGGAATGGCTGCACCAGTGGCGGTTGTCGAAAAACAGAAGAAACGGAAAGAATTTAGCGGAAGCCGTAAAGAGATAGTGGAAAAAGATAAAACGGACGCAAATCTTGCGGAGATCCGAAAGTTTGTAGTAGAAGGCGTGGTACTGGACGACTGGAGGAAAGCCCGGTACCTGCCGTTGACACAAGGGCGGTTGAGATCATCGACGACATTGTGTTACGTAGAGCCACAGCTCCATATCGTGTTCGTGTGGCTGTCCCAGAAGAACTGAAGTCTCTCCTGTTGACTGAAGTGCATGGAGGCCGATTTTCTGGGCATTTTGCGAAAAAGGATATGTAAGGAATACTTTCCAGCGGTATTGGTGGAACGGTATGCGTAAGGACATTTGCTGCATTTGCCGCACATGTCTTCCGTGGCTCAAAAGAGATAGGCCTGGTAGAAAGTTACATCCGGAGTTGAAGGCAATTCCGGTTGGTGGGCCATTTGAGAGGGTCGCAGTGAACGTATTGTCATTGCCGCGTACTCGGAAGGGAAATCATTACATCGTCGTGTTTGTCGACTACTTGACGAAATGGCCTAAAGCATTTGCCACCCCAGATCATACGGCTACCACTATAGCCGAATTATTGATTAAGCATGTCGTCTGCTGTCATGGGGTACCGGAGATGTTGTTCGACTGCGTGGCCGACTTCTTATCTGGTGCTATTACAGAGATCTGACAATTGCTACCTATGAAAAAGATCAACACCACTGCGTACCATCCTTAAAAGGACGGAATGGTAGAGGGAATGAATCGAACCCTAGTAGAAATGCTAGGCGAAACACACGGAATTTTATGGTAAAGATCGGGATAAATATCTGCTTTTTATACTATTTGCGTACAGGGTGAAAGTGCACTGTTCTACACGGGAGTCACCGTTTTTTTCTGTTGTACGGCCGGGACGCCCGAATACCAACGGAAACGTTATTGGAAGACCAAAAATTAGCTGTACAGCTTGACGCGGATGATTCTAGAATTGATGTGCTTAGGGGATTTTCTTCTGCGTGGGAAATGGCTCGAAACAAAATAAGAGAAGCTCAGGAACGCTACAAGAGTCAGTATGGCAAGAAGGCTACTCCAGTCAAGGTGAATATTGGTGATCGGGTTTTCGTGAAAAAGAAGGTTCGTAGAAAAGGGAAGTTAAGTTGCTTATTCGAGGGTCCTTATTGTGTTGCGGGATCAGGGAGTAACACGGTCCAAGTTCGTCCGGTCACGAACCGACAGCAGCTTTAGAGACATTCCATTTGGAGAAAGTTCGTCTCTTTCCTTCAGAAGTGCCGGATATCGATGCTGTAACTCAGCGACACGGTCTTCGAGTTGCTCGAGCACGAGCAAGGAAGTTAAGAAGGGAAAATGTAATATCGTCTTAAATCTTAGAACACTGCTGATGGTTGCTGACGTCATGTAGTATGTACGTAGAGACGTTGATCACGTGGTTTGTAGAGCGCGGTTCTGTCGTAGAGTGTGTGCTTTTAGCTGTTTGTTGAGAACAAAGATGGACTGCTACAGTGACGTGAGTAAATGGTGTTACAGAAGCAGCAAACGAAGGTTCAAGGTATCGACACAACTGCGTACACAAAGGCAAACGAAGATAAAAGAAAAACATGCACTGTGATTTAACTACATCCAAATAGAAAGGTAGAATGTAAAGAGCACAACCTTAGTTAGTCTCAGACTCCACATTGCGGCTCCTTCAGTTGATTCTGGTGGTAACGTCCATATATCTATTGACAACACAATTTACGATTTACAAGTTACATAAGGCTGTGCATCAGCTCTTACTAGGTTTGCCTCGCATGTAGTTTCATAATACGTTTTATTGCTTCTAAATTTTGCACGTTATATTATATTACTTTTGTTACAATTCTACGTTACATCTATCATGCACATAATTTTAGGTCGTTCTATATATTTACCTTTGTCATGTTTACGTTTGGCACAACGTCAAATAGCATTTCTGCCATATTAATAGAAGTGCTTAGTTTTCAATTTCAACTGAGCATGAGTCCAGCTTTATACTAGCTGATATTCTGGTTCTTAGCTCGGGCAAATTAAATTATGAGTTAGCAAGTGCCAAGCAGATAAAAACCTTGAACAAAAAGCAAATGGTAAAATAGCAACACGGTGTGTCACTGACAGACTATAAAATCATGCAATAACATGCAGGATCGGTTTATTGCAAAAACCAGATATCATGTTTTACCTGCTATTTACCGCTACATCATAATCAGTCATCTAATATATAAAGCTCAAATTGTCAGTGTGTGTGTGTGTGTGTGTGTGTGTGTGTGTGTGTGTGTGTGTGTGTGTGTTCGCGTTTGGCGGCCACGTCTTTTGTCCGTTTGCAACCGAAATTGGCACGCACACTCGCCACGCACAGCGAAAGGTTTGCGCAAAAAATTAAGAAATTTTGCACTGGGTCGCCTCTAGAGGGGTCGACCTCCGCGTAAATTTCTCGGTGGCGCAAACGCTACACATTCCAGTTTATTCGAACACACGCCCACACTAGTCCTGTGTACACTGTATGCATCGTCGTCCTTCGCAAAGCTTCGAGCAATCGAATATCTCTTGCCAACGAAACTTACTCTTGTAGCGCTTTCGTTTCTCTCCAAATTCTGATTGCATTTGCACCAAATCCAACCTACACGTTTTCTGCAGCAAGCGCTACACGGGGAGTGTGTCGATTTCGTTCGAAACAAGCGCGAAGAGCAAGATTCGAATTTATTCAGCACATCCGGGACTTCGCGACTAAGATTGCACGTGACGATTCCACAGACCTATCTTTACACTACAGTATCTTGCCCGTACGAAGGACGTGCCATGTTTACTATTATCAATACGTCACAATTCTAAACGGGATAATATTGACTAAGACCAGGATATAGCGACTGGAATACCAAGCTAAGCGTGCAAGATGTTTTCAACGCCTAAAGAATTTTTGTTTAGTCCAATTCATGCTCTCGTGCTATTTTCAAGACCGAGACAAAGTGCTATCCCTACCTTTCAAGATTATCGGTTCCTGCGTCCATTGCGAAAAGACAAGAAAGACGATCGAGATAGGATTGAAGATTTAATCTACCACTCGGCCGCTTTATTGATTAGCTTTCACACTAACGTCATGTACACCGCAAAAATTGCCAATTGCGATTTCCGCTGGAAACGCTTTTCTCGCACAGTCTCGTTGCCACAATGTGCCTTTACGTAGCGACTGCAAAGTTTTGATAAAACGATTAAACAAATCTGCACGTAGAATTCGATTTCCATTCTATCGCTTGAAGCTTGAATGGGGCATGTTACAATGAATCTGACACAGGCGTGTTGAATTAAAGTGTCGTAGAGATCGAGCAATGTGATAAGTTGTGGACGTACAATTTGTCGTGTGCAGTTGATTGCGAGTGGAGAAATGTGACTTACAGGAACGCGGGGCCGGTGTCATAGGGAATTTGACATCCCCTGTTTGTTGCACCCCAGCCGTATTCACTAGGGAGTTTGGTATCCCCGAGCCCTATTCTCTGAGGGTCTGAGGTACCCCTCTTGGCATCCCTTGGGGAATTTAGCATCCTCTAGCCATCATGTAGGTAAAAGATCAGTCGGTCGACGAACTACCGCTGCACTTCCAAGAAGTAATTGTGCGATGATGCTAGACGATCACGTGCCACTATGCTGCAGAGTTCACGAACTTTCGGTGATGTCACTGTTTTTAATACGAAGCATTGACTAGCCCATGCCATGCCCAAGTTCTCGTACAAGATAAATCCAGTGCCGTCTAGCTGTGTCTACATTTGGATTGTCTCTCATCATTTTTAATTAGTTCTACCATTCTAAGAAGTTTTGCAGAAACCGAGAGAAGCATATTACACGGTCTGAACTGTAGCAAGTCTAGATGGAAGAAGTGACGTCTGCCGGCTGTGCGTAGGCTGTATGTTAATCTTTGCGTCATCATTTAGGTTAAATGGTGTCTGGTATTAGAACGACATCACCATGAGGTCGTGGACTCTGTTGCACTGGCACATGACCGTATATCGTCGCCTCGCTATGACTCATTGGAAGTTCACGGGTAGTGCGTCAGCCGACTGATCGTTTAGCTACATTATGCATTACGACCCAACGCGCGCGTACACACACACACACACACACACACACACACACACACACACACACACACACACATAGCCATGCATTATGGCGCGCCATGTATGTCAAAAGTCGTTTCGTCGGCTCATTGATGTCGATTCGTCGGCTCGTTGATGTCGATTCGTCGGCTTATTGATGTCGTTTCGTCGGCTCGTTGATGTCAGCGGGTGGCCTCAGGATGCGTGACCATTTCGTCCATTCCATTTCCAATTCCCAGCAACAATTGAATGAATATTGAATTAGAAATTGAAAATAGCCTAGAAGTTGCTTGTAATCTCAATATTCAATTCTATTAAAAATTAAAATTGAATGATTGACAAACTATAATTATTTGTGGATTAAATAAATATTGAAAACACACTTAATTTCTAACCAATTTTCTTTTTCAATGCAATGGAATATTGAAATTGCAAGCACGCTAGTTTAATTTTTAATGTTAAATTCAATATTCCCTTTAATTTAAAACTTAAATTTTGAATTTTGAATTTGCATGGCCAATTTGTCCATTCCATTTTTAATTTTTGAGGCAAATTGAAAATTGAATGTCAAATTAAAAATTGACTGGCGTTGCTTGCTCTTACAATATTCCATCGCATTGGAAATAGAAATTGATTAAAGACCAATTGTTATTTTAATATTCATTTACTTTGCAAATAGATTCAATCTTTTCATCCGTTCAATTTTCGTAAATTATGAATATCAAAATATAGCCTCTGATGCAATTTTCTTTCTTAGTACTAAATGTAAATAGAAGTTACCCGCAGTTGCTAGCGCGAGCCATATCTCTTAAACGGCATAATGACACCGCGCGGGTGGTCGCCTGTGACTTCAGTATTCAATTCTATTGAAAGACGAAAGTTGTGTATAGCTTAGCCACGCCCAGCCACGCCTCTGGCACGCATGTAAGGTAATGCAATTAATTAAGAGATAATGGACAAGGCAACAAATCGGTCTATAATGATTGACGCAATGTTGATTCTAGATAGTTGCGTGGAGTGTTTCCAAATCGACTAGGCGTCAACTTCCCAAGCAGGCTAGACCCTGATCTCGTTGACTCTAGACCGTAAGCGTGCCTCCATGCAACGGGCTTCCCTTGTCACGGCAAGGAATGTCTCATGCTTGGGCGTGATGGTTGACGAGAGCCAGTTGCAAGTGCTTACCGATTTGTTGTGAGAGGTCGGTCGCGTAGCTTTCTCGTCCATCTCCTAATTTGCATTACATTGCATGAGTGCCAGAGGCGTGGCTGGGCGTGGCTAAGCTATACACAACTTTCGTCTTTCAATAGAATTGAATATTGAAGTCACAGGCGACCGCCCGCGCGGTGTCATTATGCCGTTTAAGAGATATGGCTCGCGCTAGCAACTGCGGGTAACTTTCTATTTACATTTAGTACGAAGAAAGAAAATTGCATCAGAGGCTATACTTTGATATTCATAATTTACGAAAATTGGACGGATGAAAAGATTGAATCTATTTGCAAAGTAAATAAATATTGAAATGACAATTAGTCTTTAATCAATTTCTATTTTCAATGCAATGGAACATTGTAAGAGCAAGCAACGCCAGTCAATTTCTAATTTGACATTCAATTTTCAATTTGCCTCAAAAATTAAAAAAGGAATGGGCGAATTGGCCATGCAAATTCTAAATTTAAAATTTAAGTTTTAATTAAATTGAATATTGAATTTAACATTGAAAATTAAACTAACGTGCTTGCAATTTCAATATTCCATTGCATTGAAAAAGGAAATTGGTTAGAAATTAAGTGTGTTTTCAATATTTATTTTAATCCGCAAATAATTATAGTTTGTCAATCATTCAATTTTAACTTTTAATAGAATTGAATATTGAGATTATAAGCAACTTCTAGGCTATTTTCAATTTCTAATTCAATATTCATTCAATTGTTGCTGGGAATTGAAAATGGAATGGACGAAATGGTCACGCACCCTGAGGCCACCCGCTGACATCAACGAGCCGACGAATCGACATCAACGAGCGACGAAACGACTTTTGACACACATGGCGCGCCATAATGAATAATCATGAACGGCTAATCAATGGTAGCTTTGAGCACACGATGTTATGTTCAACAGCAGAAGAGAGGCGTTGACTGTGGTGTGTTTGCTATTGCATTTGCTGTACATTTAGCTCTAGGAGATGATGTAGCAAGCCTGAAATTTGACCAACCACGAATGAGAGAGCATCTGTACAAAATGCTTGCATCAGAAGAAAATGACAGGTTTTTCGAAATGCGCCCAAGCGACTGCTAGACGCACTCTTAGACTTCGCTGCACCTACATAGAAATTTGCTGCAGCTGTTTGATGCCAGAAGAATGCGATGATCTACCACAACAAAGTGACAAATGGCGCTGTGCCACCTGTTTGTAAGAACGCTTTAACTACAGTAGACGATAGAGAGTCACTTGCTTTAACGAAGTTAACTAAAATAGATGTTTTCAGTCGCAAATTTAGTTAGACAACAAACACACAATTTGTAACATGCCAATTTGTTGAAAATTTAGCACAAAAACGCAGACTGTAAAATAGAGTTTAGAATGTCACATTTTTAGATGTGCCAAATTCTCATAATAAGTACGGCGCAAGAATGTCAAATTCTTTAAAAAATACGGCTCGAGAGATGCCAAATTTCCTAGGAAATACTGCTCGGGGGATGCCAAATTTCCTAGAAAATACTGCTCGAGAGATGCCAAATTCTCTAGGAAATATGGCCCGCGGATGCCAAATTCCCTAGGAAATACGACTTGGGATGTCAAATTCTCTAGACAATACCGCTCGGGCATGCCAAATTCCCTAGGAAATGCGACTTGAAGATGCCAAATTTCTTGGGATTCCAAATTTCTAAGATACGGGTCGGGAATGAAAAATGTCCCGAAGGGATACCAAATTCCCTAGTGGATATGGCTCGGGGGTACCAAATTCCCGGGGATGCCAAATTCCCTATGACACCGGAACGTCGTTGTCTTCATGAGACGTTTGCGTTTGGCAAACACATGTTTTTGACAGAAGAATGCATTGGTCATGTATCGTTGAAACTGAATCTTGGTACTTTTCTCTCAAAGTACAAATGTCTCGTGACCGTGTGTGTGTGTGTGTGTGTGTGTGTGTGTGTGTGGCTGTGTGTCTGTGTCTGTGTCTGTGTCTGTGTGCGTGTGTGCGTGCGTGTGTGCATGCGTGCGTGTGTGTGTGTGTGTGTGTTTGTCTGTCTGTCTGTAGGTATGTGTGTGTGCGTGAGTGCGTGTGTGTCTGTCTGTCTGTCTGTCTGTCTGTCTGTCTGTGGGTATGTGTGCGTGCGTGTGTGTGTGTGTGTGTGTGTGTGTGTGTGTGTGTGTGTGTGTGTGTGTATGTGTGTATGTGTGTGTGTGTGTGTATGTGTGTATGTGTGTGTGTGTGTGTGTGTGTGTGTGTGTGTGCGCGCGCGCGCGTGTGTGTGTGTGTGCTTGTAGATCTACAGTATAGTCTGTCAGAAAGCAGGTCGCCATTGTATTGCATGCTCAAACATTTTCGCCACTTTATATAGGCGATGCTTTTTCCTCAGTACAAGAACCATGAAATGACTCAGGCAACTGACTCAGTGTGCGAAATGTCCATTCTATTCTTCATTTTGTCTTAGAAATTAGATTAGAAAAAATGGACGGTACAAGGACCGTAGAAATTTATTGGAAAATTGAAGCTTTATATGTCTATAGACGTCGAATATCTCGTGCTATAATATGTGCACTGGCTAGTAACATTAGTCTACTCTTGCAAGCACCGAAAGAGATAAATGTGAGAGACGATCATGAAAGTATGAAATTCCATCAGTAAATGCAATACACTATTTCCAGGAAGGCTATTATGATGTTGAAAGTTCATGCAAGAAATTGAAGGTGCACCGGCTGCCGGTGAACTACACCTTGATCTGACATTTTATATTTCTGTTTGGTGTATGGTAAAAATTTGCAGTGTTCTCTCCAGAATATCTCAAAGGCTTGGCGGTGTAGGCGTGGCCAAATGGAACTCACTTGTGGGCGTGGACATTTGAGTGGCGTTTGCTGGCTTTGCGGTACAGTGCTAGGGTAACACAGGGTGCTTGTTTGTTCTAAAATGTTAGCTGTACAACATTTCTATGCGTGGACAGAGTACAACACAAGCAAGCTATCACTAGCCTTGTAGGACCCCACTTTCTATCCGGGCTTACTTCTAATCTGCATAGATGTCGAAAACCTGCGCCTCCCAATATATTCCAAGCCAATGCAAATCACAAAATTGATTGCAATAGCTTTAGTTAGTAACGTAGCACTAGTAGGCAAGTTCACTAAGCAGTCGATGACAATTTTCCATGCCGTTACAGAGACGTGCGCAGCGTATCGGCATGCTCGCCGAAATCTACAAGTTTTTCGAAACTGCGAACGTGTCTACACTAACCTGAGATATGCTTTCGCTAACTCTGGCTTTGGGCCGATGCCGTTCAAGCGCATTTTGGCGTCTGTAATCAGTGCATTGTCTTACATCCTGACTAGGGTAACGCCTCCCAGATCGGTTTCCGTATGTGCCAAAAACGCCACTAGAAGAACGAGAAATTGGGCTATCACGTCAACAACACAATTCGACGCATTGATGTACTTTGTCTTGCGACGTTGTATTCTCTCAACGCACCAATAACGACTGCAAGGTACAAACGGCTGCCGAGGGCGTGACTCACATACGGATTGGAATGTGGGCGAATACGCAACCAAATGACGTTTGATCGGATTGGAAACAACGACATAAATATATTTTGGACATAGCGATCTCTATGACGTTGCTTTTGGACTTTCCACAACAACAACAGGTGTTTTATTCGTATAGACAAGAACCTGTCTCACATTTCTTGTGTAACACATAGATAGTATAGCGCGACAGGCATAAGTCAAGGCGTGGCGGCGTTAGACAAGGGATAACGGGATTGGACGTGTCCTTGTAAAATTTAGCCAAGGCGTGGCGGGTCGCCACGCCATGAGATGCTCGGGAGGAACACTGAATTGTGTCGAATTCGACATTTCGAAATCTGCAGAATAGTAGAAAAACACAGAAGAAAATGACAGCAAATGAAAAATTATAGTAGAAAACGTTTATCATTTGGCGCATCACGATTTCCAGCTAATCTACAGTGATTGGGTCATTTCCTCTTTATCACTTTTTGTTTCGCATTAGCAACAATTGCTTAGAAATTTGTCAAATGAATTAGCTACATCAGTCTTTTACTATTAAGTAATAAATTAGCATGCATAAGGATTGACATAATTTCCTGTTCGATAGTACATCATGCATGTTTTTGTTACGCATACACGTTTGCATTTGTAGCAGATCTCGTGTGATGGGCGTTTCGCTCTCATACGCTTGCATGTAACGTGTGCAATCGTATCAATTGGGGCTTTCGTTTTTATACGTACGTTTGTAGTCTTAGTTTCCAAAATCTTGTGAAACGCGCTGATAATTTATCCCAGAACGACATGACAACAAAAATAGAATTGTAATAGTAGAAACATTTACCAATTGACACATTACAATTTTTAGTATAGCTACAGCAATTGTTTCACTTTTCATTATTACTTTCTTTTATCCATAACGAATATTGCTTATCTCCTCGATTTTGATTCACAAATTTCCTATTTGAAACAAATAGATTACTTTCTATTCTATCAATTAATGGATTGAGATAAGGCTCGATGAAATTAACTTTCCGTTGACAATATATAGCATGCTCTTGTTAAACATCAACACTCATGTTTCTACCAGCCTTCATGCAAATCTTGCAAGTTTTGCTCTTAGACGTTTTCATGGAATGTCTGCATGTGATCGTACCAATGCTTTTACTTGTGGCTCTTCCTCTTGTTCATAGTCTTGCACACACAGGGGGTGTCAACTCGTTTGACCACAAAGCGTATGCGACGTCCTGGGAAAAGTATGAAGCAAATCGCTGGCATTCATTCTATAGCTGGAGAAGAAACAGCCCTGCAGGAAGACAGTACGCAGCAGCAACTGCGATCGTTGACGACAAACCGGACGGCACTTCAAGGGAAATGATGATGATGTATGGAGGTGAGAGCAGCCCTATAGAGAGTACGACGTGGATATACGACTTGCATTCCAACTCGTGGGAGTCTATAGATCAAGAAGATGGACCTCCAGCAATAGCAAAACATACGCTAGTGACTCTCTGTCGAAAACGAGTTTTGACCTTTGGAGGTTTTTCTCTTTCAGATTCTTCAAGAAATGGAAAGTGTAGCAACGAAACGTGGATGTTTGATATGATGCAGAAACGGTGGAGTCTCGTCAATGTCAGTATTCATGCATCTAACAATGACAGCTACGTCACTCCACGATGTCAACACGCGGCTACAGTCGTATACCATGAAAATAGTTCATGCAGTTGTAAAGAAGCGATGCTCGTTTATAGCGGATTTGCCAACTACGACCAAACTTGGGGATCAAGCAGAAACGATCTCAATGATCTTTGGTTGTTAAGTTGCAAGAACGATGTTCATCAAGAGTACGAATGGATCAGATTTATAGAGAAACCACCGAGACTTCATTATCCTAAACTAGTTTCTGTTTACAACAAGACTATGGTTTGTCTCTTCGGCGCCACTGTTTTAGCCAAAATAAGTCGGAGAATGTGGGAAGTTTGGTCATTAAATTATATCGAAAACTATAATGTTTGGAGAAAACGTAACAACGGCACTGACCTTAGTATGTCCGTTCCAGAAAAAGGCGTGTACTTGACAACTGGTCAGTCACATCATTTTCTAGTTCTTTGTTGTTCCAGTCCATTGTTGGTGTTCGATCTTAAGCGAGAGAAGTGGCTTCATCATGGCCAATCAAAAAGTGGCTACGAAATTCCCCGTTTTCAAGAAAAGTCTGTAACAATTACAAAAGTAGGAGAAAAGATTCTTGCATTCGGTAGACTGATGTTTGTTATCGGTGCCAGTGACAACTGGATGTGGTGGCTTAACATTCCACCCAACGGTTCTTGGTACTGGTCTTTGCAAAAGACACGTCCTATTAATCCTTTCAATGGAATACTACTCACCTTGTCTGGACTAATGACGCGTCAGAATGAGATAATCTTGTTTGGTGGCGCAGTACTGGGATTGCATGTTGGCAAATCATATACGGACAATCAGTTGCATCGTTTAAATCTAAATACGGGACAGTGGTCTGTAGAAGTCCAACCTGGACCAGAGTTTGCCTTCACGGCTACAAGGATTGTTCTCTCCCAATCAATCATGGTCGTGTACGGAGGAATAGGACCTATGCGAAAAGATTTTATATCATATTTAAATTCATTTTCACCGCGACGTAAAACTTGGGGATATTACAATGACGCAAGAATGTGGATACAATACACGACAAAACATGCAGAGCCACCAGGTCGAATTTTCCACTCAGCGGCGGCTACCAGTTACAACACAATGGTGATTTATGGAGGATATGTCGTTGAGAACATGCGAGGAGAACTAAAAATGAGATGTTTCTACGATCTTTGGATGTTTACCGTTAGTCCGATGAATACTAACGCTCTCAATATTTCCGCTCAGACAAGCGACTCCCACTGGCGTTTAATAAGTTCGTCCGGTGCAAATAACACATCTTACATGGCCTCTCTTGTAACCGTCGACAACACCCTCTACCTGTATGGTGGATCGGAAACTATTATTCCAATTGAAAAGTTTTTTAAAGAGAAACATTCTGTTGTTTCTCTGTTGAGCAGCTGCTCAAATAATCTATGGACGTACAATTTGTCTTGCGGAATCGAATGTACATGGACAAATGTTTCTTACGGCAATGTGGGCCCGGGACGTCGTTGCTTTCATGAAGCGTTTGTGTTTGGAAAACACATGTTAGTGACAGGAGGATGTTTCGATCATTTCGAATTGAAGCTGAATCTTGAAACTCTTCTCCCACAATACGAATGTCCCATAGACGTAGATACTTCTGGTGTGTGGCTATACAAACCTTCGACTAGCACTTGGTTTCGACTGACGTCTCAATCAATATATAACAGTGCTATCATCGGAACTTCTAGTCTTTTATGGAATGACATGTTATTATCGTTTGGTGGCATACCGCACGAATTTCTGGCTGTCGGACAACAACCTGGCGACTGGCCGGGATTTTTCTTTTACAGGCCAGCATGTCCAGCCGGTACTACAACGAATGATCTAAGAACTTACTTGTGCACTGATTGTCCTTTGAGCCATTACGCTGCCTCGTCTAATTCGACGTGTTCCAAATGTCCTAATAAATTGACGACGCCGTTCACAGGATCAACGAGTCGAAGCAACTGCAGTCAATGTTCTCCTAATTATTGTCATTACGGAACGTGTACGGTCGCATTGCAAGGACCCGCTCCCTCTTGTACTTGCCAGTTTGGATTTACAAAAGACAACGAGGGACTGTGCACTGTACCAGCCTACTACATTGCGGCAATCGGGTTTTTAATCGGAATATTACTTATCGTGCTTGTCGTTGTTTTGATAGCAAAGTCTAGAAAAGTTAACAAGCAGCATAATTCCGAGTTGAGAATACGAGACAGCGAAATAAGTTGGCGACAAAGGATAGTAACACATCAGAGTAATGAGATTGCTCAACTCAACAATACTTGGACTATTGATTCTAGAGAAGTGAAATTGAGAAGAAGAATTGACAAAGACTTTCCGGGTGTCTACGGTGAGGTATACGAGGCAGAATACAGAGAAATAGTTGTAGCCGTCAAAAAATTACAAGGAGAACATCTACAAATCAATCGCATCTTCTTGGAGTTTGAACGCGAGATAGAAGTGATGAAAACAATCAGACATCCCAATATCGTCTTGTTTCTTGGAGCAGGTCGTCACCATCACGACGATTGTCCTTTCCTTGTGGTAGAGTACATGCCTCGCGGATCACTGACGAAAATATTGAGCAATCAAGAAATTGTTTTAGACGACTACGTAAAATTGAGATTTGCTATAGATGCCGCAAAGGGAATGAGGTTTCTGCACAGCAGGTGTCCACCTCGAATCCATCGTGATCTAAAAAGTGTCAATCTTTTGGTGAGCCAACAATGGGTCGTAAAAGTGGCAGATTTTGGAACAGCTCGACTTGTACGTGATGAAGGAATTAATCAACAAGCTGTGAGAGGAGCAGGATTTCTCGATCTAACAGCTCCCCTTCTTCATGCCGAATATCACCTATCATCTGCTGTTGGAACACCGTTATGGTGTGCTCCAGAGATATGGCGAGGAAACGGATATGGGACACCAGCTGATGTCTACAGGTAAATATACACCTCATGTACAGGTCTTAGCAATTACAGCATGAAGCGTAGTCTAATGTAAATAATGTCACATCACAATGATTAAAAATATAATGCATAAGCATTTTTGACAAATGTTAAATAATGAAGTCTCGCTGTCGCCACAACATCTCAGTTATAACGTCCTCGTCAACTTTTGAAGTTCGGGTATGATGTCTATTTCACAGCTTATGTTCTATTTTAATCAAATGCAGTATTATAAATATTATCTGCTCTTCTTTAAAAATCACATAAAAATGTAAGATCTAATACTATATATGTACCAAGTTCTTTTAGCAAATATATGCAGTATGGATTGGAGCCACGGAAGACGTCAAATTTTCAATGACACCGAAATCGACCATCCGCATGCTCAAGTTTTATACTTGCAACCGGCAACCATATAGATATTAGCTGTATTTATGCTCTGATTTGCAATCACTGATGTTACAACGTAGCTCGACGACAACAGATATTGCAGATCAGTCATCTCTTGGCATTTGCTACGGCGCAAGTACGTCTATTTTGATTATAGTTGTTATGTTCCTTGTGACCTCTCAGTGCATGCTCCTGTCGGTACACTGTAACTAGACCTCCAATAATTGTGTTGTTTATAGCTATTTAGATAACTAGAGTCATAGAAACGATAGCTGGAACGACAATTTCTGCTGTTAAATTCAATATTATTGTATAAAATTATATTATTTTTTGCTAACCAGTTTTTCGCTTTGAATACGTTTTTAGCTTTGGTATCGTGATGTGGGAGATTTGGTCACGAAAACTTCCATATTTCGATTACAATTGTGAGCACTTAAAGTCGGCTATTATGAATGGAGCAAGACCGACTGTTCCAGAAGATGATACAAACGACTATATGCAATTGATGAAAGCTTGTTGGTCAGGCAACGCTCACTGCAGACCCACATTTAAAGAGGTAGTACTTGGCCTAGAAGAAATGAGTAAGAAAAGCATATCCATCGAAAGTCGTCACCAAGAAACTGAGCTATAACGTCGTACTTTATCAGGACGCAATAAATGGATGACTAGACAGCGCAATAAATACGTTTGCCAAGAAAATAGCGTTTGCACATCTTGTAAACGTACATACCTGCTGATTGATACTAGCTATAGATGCGTTTCTATTCTCTACTTCGTTTGCTGCTGACAGTACATGCATGGTAATACCAAACTGTTATTAAAGTGTTTCTGTGTTATGAAAAACCACAAATCAATAACTCTAACAATTATTGCTGTGCACGTAGCCTTAGGCTAGGCTGTGCGATTAAACAAGCAAACTTTTGACCTGCCATGACTTTGATTAAGACCCTAGCTGGCGTATAATCATTGAAGAGAGACAATGTTACGGCTGTAAATGATTTTTGTTGCACATGACACAAGTCTTTAGTACTTGTACAGTACTTCATTTAGTCTTGTGCACCTCAGATGTCAATGTGTTTTTAAGCGCAATTTCTGACCTCCTGCTGTTCTAGAACCTTCCTCCAGCTGACCACATAACACGGACTGCATTTGGTCTTTATTCCAACAAGATGGCTATACACCATCGAAGTAGCAAAGCCTCATGAGTGCAATTCTAGGCATAGTGCATTTTTCAAAACCTCTGTTGCATGGGTATGCATTTCTTGCCATTTGAAATTTGCGATTTTGAGAAGACATCGCATGTGAAATTGGTCAAGTTGTTTTCTTAATGTTTCGTCCAAGTTTCACAGCCATAAAGTAATGTAGTGATTACAACTGTTTTATAAACTTTGACCTTAGTGGTTGTGGTAATGCAATGCATGTTCATTCCAAAAGTGTCCAGTGAGGTTGCAAAGGCGGCACCAGCTCTATACTCAGATGCATTAAAATTTTATCATCTACAAGTACAACGCGGGGTTTAATACGACAGAGTACTTGCTCTAGATAAGAAAACTTGTTAACTGATCTCAGTGGGCTGTCGCACAGTTTTACAATATAAATATAAATTAAATGCACGCTCTTATGCGGCATTTCTTTTAATGCTAAAGTCTGTTGTAGAATTAAAGTTAGTTTTGGCTTTAGGGAGTGGCTTAGCCTATAATACCAAGCACCCTTTCATGTACCGGATGCCCTATATTGTTGTAGCAATTACCTATTAATTGTCTCATTGCCAGTGTGTTGGAATAAAATGCCTGTAAACTACGCAGAAAAAAGCCAACAGTGCTGTAGAGAGTGTAAGTGGCTGTACCTAGCATGTCAACTACACTCGCAAGCTGTTTCTAGTTACTGTATTTAGGGCCACGTCTAAAACTAGAGTAGGCATGCAATTTTAGCGATACGTGATTGACAAGACTTCACCTTCTATCCCATTTCATTATTTTACAGGTAATACAACCTGCAAATGAGCGGTGTGCGTAATTGAGTAGAGCAGACCTACCAAAAAATTTGGTAGAGCTTCCAATGATACCCGTATGAATTCAGTCCGTTCTATTGTTACACGTCAGCAGCTCACTTTCGTTTGTTAATGCAGAACTACCTGTTATTCTGGAACAAACTTTAGGTTAAAATTATAAACACTTTATAAGAAAATGGAGAGAGATGTAGAAATTGCATGAAACAACAAAAACAAGTTTTACGTAGTAGTGAAGACGTCAATACGGGAGTTGTGGTGTATTGTTGCGCATGCGTTGTGCAGGTAGTTGTAATACATTCATTTCGATATACAGTCTACGTTACTACAGTTGGCGACGAGGATGGCTACGTTTATCGGTAGCATCTTAGCTTTTGATACTACTCTCGAAGACTGGCCCACTTACGTGAAACGGGCTGAGCAGTTCATGAAAGCAAACAAGGTGAAAGACGAGGATCTTGTCCAAACGTTACTGACCTTGATGGGCAGCCCGACTTACAGTTTATTGTGGAATCTGGTCGCCCGCAGAAGCCCCCAGAGATGTCCTACACCGACATAGTGACAACCTTGACAAAGCATTTGGCGCCAAAACCTTTAGTCATCGCGGAACGTTTTCGTTTTCATAAGAGAAATCAAGGCGCAGGCGAGACGATCAATACGTACGTTGCTACTCTTTGGAAGCTAGCTCGGACTTGCGATTTTGGAGCACAGCTGGATAACGCCATCAGAGATCAACTAGTTTGCGGTCTTAGCTCGGCGGCCATACAAAAGCGATTACTATCGGAAGCAACACTCGACTGCAAGAAGGCTGTAGAGATTGCGATCGCTGTGGAGGCAGCTGCTGAAGACACGCATGAGATGATGGGTCAGCTGGCTCAGCCGAGTGCAAGAAGCGTTGAAGACGGAGTTCATCGAGCAGAGGTCAGACATATACCCACTCAACTACGCAGGGGTAAGTCTTGCTACCGTTGTGGAAATACAAACCACCTGGCGCCCGCCTGTTGGCATAAGGAAACTGTTTGTGCTTCTTGCAAGAAGAAGGGTCACATTTCTGCAGTGTGTCGTTCAAGACCCAAACAGGCACATGCAGCAGCTACATCTGTAACAGGTGAAACCAAGTACGTTAGTGAGCAGACGGATTCAACTGTTGAGGAGCGGGAGTGGAGAGTACTAACTCTCAAGCACACATCTACCACACCAATACTAGCACAAGTCCAGTTGTCAGGAAAAGAAGTGACGACGGAAGTAGATACAGGAGCATCAGTATCTCTGATGCCCTTACAGCAATGGAAGAGTCTGGGATTTCCCAATGACTTAGATCCAGTACGCTGCACTTTACACACATACGTATATACACTGGAGAATGTGTCGCTGTTCTAGGACAAGTACAAGTGAAAGTGAGATATCAACAGCAGGAAAAGACCCTCCCCATGTTGGTAGTGGAAGGAGCAAGACCTGCCTTGCTCGGGCGAAACTGGCTTAGCCAGATCAGATTGGACTGGCATGGAATCCACCTTGTTAGGGATTCAAGTTCTTCTCTTCAGAGTATCCTAGACAAACACCAAACCTTGTTCGCTCCAGGTTTGGGTTGCATGCGTACTTCAGCCTCCATTAGTTTGAAGTCAGGAACAGTACGCGCCGAGCGTGTCGTTTATTGCGGGCGACGCCGGGAAACGGAAGATATTTTTGCTGATATCCGGGTCTTGAAACAATACGCCCACAGTCGTTTGCCAGTCTACGACCGTCGAAGAGCTGCCGAGTTTGATGCACCTGTTCTCCGAAACGCCAGCAGCGTCTTCGAAGATACGACGTTCAACGGGACTGTCGAAATGACGAGAGTCGGTACGAGTCGTGACTTCGTTAGATACGGAGCTGCCGTGTTTGATGCACCTGTTCTCCGAAACGCCAGCAACGTCTTCGAAGAGACGACGTTCAGCGGGACTGTCGAAATGACGAGAGTCGGCATTCGTTATATACGGGGAATGGGTTATCCGGGTAAATATTGCACGTGACTTGCACGTTACGGAATTCACGTCGAAATTATAGATGCCAGGTTCGATACACCTGTTCTCCGCAACGGGACTGTCGAAATGGCTTCAACGGGATCAATAATCCAATCAACGGGATTTTTTGAAACTGGACACGTGTCGAATATATGCCAAGTTCGATACACCTGTTCCTTGCAACGGCAGCAACGTCCAAGTCGAAATGGTTTCAACCAATCGCTAATCCAATCAACGGGATTTAGAAACGGCAATTGAACGGGGTCTAGCTATGAATGCGAATTCTGTCTGGCTGCTGCTAACTAAACGGTAAAAGTACTTACACCACGGCTAATTAGTGACAGTAAACGGTTACTGACAAGACATTACAGTCTACTAGCTGCGCAATATCCGGGATTGCCATACGATTGCAAGTGTATACGCGACATTTTTCGTTGTTTTTACACCTCCTCTGCCTCTCCAACCATCAAACGCATTTTTAGATACTTTCTGCTATAATCTCTACCTATAAAGGCGACCTGTCTGTCTGTTTGTGTATCTGTCTGTACTGTCTGTCTGTCATTAATAGCAAACAGTGTCTGCAAATCAATAATTTGTGTGATTAAACTATTACCCGGGTGTTGTCCCCCGGGCGAAGCCGGGCATTGGAGCTTGTATATATATAACAAAAAAGGTTGCGTACTGTGTTTAACTGTCATCTTAGAAAAATGCAAGCAATGAAGACCGCCCATCCGCCTGTATTTTCCGTAATTATGAAATCGCAAATCTAACAATTTTGTAGCCCGAAAGAAAAACGTTGCTGTCTTGTTAGAATTAAATCCGACGTTGAAAGTTAGATTAGATAGAAATAGCACACTAAGGTAGAATTTGCAATTACGCGTAGTATATAAAACATCATATATTTTGGAACTTCACGATCATACAAGATAAAGCCATTGCTTCATCTTCTATTGTCGCTTTCTTTTTCATATTAACAAAAATTGCGTAACTGCCGCAGTTTTAGCTTACAAGGTCGTCAACTGAAACGCGTAAATCAGTTTTTTCACTATATTGGGTAATAAGTTTCATGTTCATTGGTATAAAATTCTTCCTTCCAACAATGCTTAGAGAGGCAGTAATCTTCAGCTGAGTTAAAAACTTTCATCGTTGCTCTTGCATGTAATGCTAATGTTAGCAATCGCAGGCTTTGTTATGGATCTTCTTGTTATGTATTGTCTTACATTTATGCCAGCAGATTCGTTTGTTCGTGAAAATAGTAAATCGTCTTGGCAAGAGTCTGAAACAAATCGCTGGCATTCATTCTACAGCTGGAGCAGAAACAGCCCAGTAGGAAGACAGTACGCAGCAGCAACTGCGATCGCTGACGAGAAACCGGACGGCACTTCAAGGGAAATGATGTTGATGTATGGAGGTGAGAGCAGTCCTCTAGAGAGTACGACGTGGATATACGATATATATTCCAATTCGTGGGAGGCTATAGAACAAAACGATGGACCTCCAGCAATAGCAAAACATACGCTAGTGACTCTTTGTCAAAATCGAGTCCTGACCTTCGGAGGTTTTCCTCTTTCGGATCCCTCGAGAAATGGAAAGTGTAGCAACAAAACGTGGATGTTTGATATGATGCAGAAACGATGGAGTCTCGTCAATGTCAGTATTCATGCATCTAACAATGACAGCTACGTCACTCCACGATGTGAACACGCGGCTACAGTCGTATACCATGAAAATAGTTCATGCACTTGTAAAGAAGCGATGCTCGTTTACAGCGGGTTTGCCGTGAACGACCAAACGTGGGGATCAAACAGTAACGGTCTCGATGATCTTTGGCTGTTAAGTTGCCAGAACGATGTTCATCAACAGTACGAGTGGATCAGGTTGATGGGGAAACCACCGAGACTTCATCATCCTAAACTAGTTTCTGTTTACAACAAGACTATGGTTTACCTTTATGGGGCCACGGTTTCAAAGTTTCGAATTTGGGAAGTTTGGTCATCTAGCGTAAACGACAAAGCTTGGCGAAAACGAGGCAACGTCACGAACAAAAGAGTGTCTGTTCCAGGAAAAAGCATATACCTAACAACTCATCAGTCACGTCATTTTCTAGTTTTATGTTGCTCGAATCCACTTACTGTGTTTGATCTAATGCGAGAGGAATGGTTTTATCCCAATCAATCGGGTAATAACCAACTTCCAAGTTTTCAAGAAATGTCGGTAACCATTGCCAAGGTAGGAAACAGAATTCTTGCCTTTGGTAGACCGTTTTTCACTATCGGTGCAAGTGACAATTGGGTGTGGCGGCTAAAGATTCTACGTAATGGTTCTTGGCACTGGTCTGCTAAAAAGCCACGTTCGATGAATCCTCTCTTTGCGAGACTATTTACCTTAGCTGGAGTAATGACGCACCATAAAGAAGTAATTTTGTTTGGTGGTGCAGTACTGGGACGAGGTAGAGATAGTCAGTTGTATCGATTAAATCTCATTACGCAAAAGTGGTCTGTAGAGGCTCCATCAGGACCACGTTTTGCCGTCGCAGCTACAAGAATTGTTCTCTGTGAATCAGTTATGGTCGTTTACGGAGGAATCGGAAGCACTCTGAAAACTTTCGATTCATTTTTTAAATCATTTTCGCCACAAACTGAAACTTGGGGATATTATAATGACGCAAGAGTGTGGATAAAATACGCAATAAGAAAAGACGCCAAGCCACCAGGCCGGATATTCCACTCTGCTGCAGCTACAAGTTACGACACAATGGCAGTATATGGAGGACTTGTATTTGAAGTCAAGATAATACTAAAAACACTAAGGACAAAATGTTTCCACGATCTCTGGATGTTTACTCTTAGTCCGACAAATGCTAGCAGTCTGAATTTGTCAGCTCAGACAAGCCACTCCTACTGGAGTTTAATCAGTTCGTCCGGTCCTAATACCTCATACGGGACGTCGCTCGTGGCTATCGACAACATTTTGTACATGTACGGTGGATCAGAAACTATTGTCGGATTGGATGAAATTTTTAAGCAGAGAAATTCTGTTGTTACTTTATTTAGCAATTGTTCGGATAATTTGTGGACGTACAATTTGTCGTGTGGAGTCGATTGCGAGTGGAGAAATGTGCCTTACAGTAATCCGGGACCGGGACGTCGTTGTCTTCATGAGGCGTTTGCGTTTGGTAAACACATGTTGTTGACAGGGGGATGCATCGGTCATGTATCGTTGAAACTAAATCTTGGTACGTTTCTCTCAAAATACGAATGTCTCGTAACCGAAGATAACTCTGGTGTGTGGCTATACAAACCATCGACTAGAATTTGGTTTCGTCTGACGGCTGAATCGATATATCACAGTGGCGTAATCGGAGTTTCTAGTCTTTTTTGGAATGACGCGATATTATCGTTTGGTGGCATGCCGCACGAATTTCTGGCTGTCGGGCAAACGCCTGGTGACTGGCTAGGACATTCCTTCTACAGGCCGGCATGTCCCGCTGGCACTACAACGAATGATCTAAGAACTTACTTGTGCACTGATTGTCCTTTGAGCCATTACTCTACCTCGTCTAATTCGACGTGTTCCAAATGTCCTAATAAATTGACGACACCGTCTACAGGATCAACAAGTCGAAGCAACTGCAGTCAATGTTCTCCTAATTATTGTCATTACGGAACGTGTACGGTCGCATTGCAAGGACCCGCTCCCTCTTGTACTTGCCAGTTTGGATTTACAAAAGACAACGAGGGACTGTGCACTGTACCAGCCTACTATATTGCGGCAATCGGGTTTTTAATCGGAATATTACTTATCGTGCTTGTCGTTGTTTTGATAGCAAAGTCTAGAAAAGTTAACAAGCAGCATAATTCCGAGTTGAGAATACGAGACAGCGAAATAAGTTTGCGACAAAGGATAGTAACACATCAGAGTAATGAGATTGCTCAACTTAACAATACTTGGACTATTGATTCTAGAGAAGTGAAATTGAGAAAAAGAATTGACAAAGACTTTCCGGGTGTCTACGGTGAGGTATACGAGGCAGAATACAGAGAAATAGTTGTAGCCGTCAAAAAGTTACAAGGAGAACATCTACAAATCAATCGCATCTTTCTGGAGTTTGAACGTGAGATAGAAGTGATGAAAACAATCAGACATCCCAATATCGTCTTGTTTCTTGGAGCAGGTCGTCACCATCACGACGATTGTCCTTTCCTTGTGGTAGAGTACATGCCTCGTGGATCACTGACGAAAGTATTGAGCAATCAAGAAATTGTTTTAGACGACAACGTAAAATTGAGATTTGCTATAGACGCTGCGAAAGGAATGAGGTTTCTGCACAGCAAGCGTCCACCTCGAATCCATCGTGATCTAAAAAGTGTTAATCTTTTGGTGAGCCAACAATGGGTCGTAAAAGTGGCAGATTTTGGAACAGCTCGACTTGTATGTGATGAAGGAATTAATCAAAAAGCTGTGAGAGGAGAAGGATTTCTCGATCTAACAGCTCCTCTTCTTCATGCCGAATATCACCTATCATCTGGTGTTGGAACGCCGTTATGGTGTGCTCCAGAGATATGGCGAGGAAACGGATATGGGACACCAGCTGATGTCTACAGGTAAGTATATTCCTCAAATACAGATACAGGTATCAATTAGAACATCAAATGTAGCCTAATGTAATTGTAACGCATAAGCGTTCTTGACAAGCGTTAAGCAAAGAAGTCTCGCTGTCGCCACAACAATTCAGTTGTAATGTCCTCGTCAACCTTTGATGTTCGGATATAATATCTATTTCACAGCTTATGTTTTATTTTAATCAAATGCATTATTGTAAATATTATCAGCTCTTTGTAAAAATTGTATAGAGAAGTAAGATCTAATACTATACATGTACCAAGTTCTTTAGCAAATATTGGCAGTATGGCTTGGAGTCACAAAATTTCGGATTTACCAAATTATTTAAAAATCTTGCACGTGAATGTGATGATTTTTATTTAAAATAGCAAATATCTAAAAAATATGCTGCAAAACGCCAAATTTTTTAAGACGGTTTTATTGCAATGACACCGAAATCGACCATTTGCACACTCAAGTTATATACTTGCAACAGGCAACCATATAGATTTTAGCTGTATTTATGCGTTGATTTGTGGTCACAGCAGTTACAGTAGCTTGCGAATAATTCAAAAGTCTGGAACGACAACAGATTGCAGATCAGCCATCTCTTGGCATATACTACGACTCAAGTACATCTATTTTGATTATACTTGCCATGTTCCTTGTGACCTCTCAGTGCATGCTCCTGTCGGTACACTGTATCTAGACCTCCAATAATTGTGTCGTTTATAGCTATTTAGCTAACTAGAGTTCCATACACCATCGTTGGGACGACAATTTCTGATGTTAAATTTGATGTTATTGTATAAAATTATATTGCTAGTTGCTACTCAGTTTACCGCTTTGAATATGTTGTTTAGCTTCGGTATCGTGATGTGGGAGATTTGGTCACGAAAATTTCCATATTTCGATTACAATTGTGAGCACTTGAGGAGAGCCATTATGAATGGAGCAAGACCGACTGTTCCAGAAGATGATACAAACGACTATATGCAGTTGATGAAAGTTTGTTGGTCAGACAACGCTCACTGCAGACCCACATTCAAAGAGGTAGTACTCGGCCTAGAAGAAATGAGTGAGAAAAGCATATCCATCGAAAGTCGTCATCAAGAAACTGAGCTATAACGTCGTACTTTAGCTGGCCGCAATACATGGATGATTAGACAGCGCTATACGTTTGCCAAAGAGGTAATGTTTGCACAGCTTGTAAACGTAAAGACCTGCTGATTGATACTAGCTATAGATCACTTGAGTTCCTATTCTCTGCTTTGTTTGTTGCTGATAGTGCATGCATGGTAATGCAAACTGTTATTAAAGTGTTTCTGTGATATAGAAACAAAAAATCAGTAAAACTTAAAATTGTTGCAGTGCGCATAGCCTTAGGCTAGGCTGTGCGTTAAAACAAGCAACCTGTTGAACTGCCGTGATTTTGATTAAGGGCCTTGCTGACGTTTAATGTTTGAAGAGGGACAATGTTAGGGCTGTAGATGATTTTGGTTATACATAACACAAGTCTTTAGTACTTGTACAGTACTTTATCTAGTCTTGTGTAGCTAGGATGTTAATGTGTTTTAAAGCGCAATTTCTGACCTCCTGCTGTTCTAGAACATTTCTTCAGCTGACCATATAGCACGTACTGCCTTTAGTGTTTATTCGAACAAGATGGCTATACACCATCGAAGTAGCAAAGCCTCATGATTGCAATTCCAGGCATTTTGCATTTTTCAAAACTTCTGTATTGCGTGGGTATGCATGTCTTGCCATTTGAAATTGGCTATTTTGAGAAGACATCGCATGTGAA
The DNA here is from genome assembly GCF_963422355.1 of Corticium candelabrum. Lineage (NCBI taxonomy): Eukaryota > Metazoa > Porifera > Homoscleromorpha > Homosclerophorida > Plakinidae > Corticium > Corticium candelabrum. Next base: position 2,878,106 of record NC_085098.1, on the reverse strand, counting down.
ATTTGTCAAGTTGTTTGATGTGTTGTCCAAGTTTTACAGCCCTAGATTGATTACAACTGCTTTAGAAACTTTGACCTTATTAGCTGTGGTAATAAAATGCATGTTTATTCCAAATGCGTCTAGTGAGGTTACCAAAGGTAGCACAAGCTCTATACTCAGAGGCATTAAAATTTCATCATCTACAACACAGTTTTAATACGACAGAGTAGTTCATCTAGATAAGAAAACTTGTCAACTGATCTTAGTGGGGTGTCGCACAGTTTTACAATATAAATATAAAGTACATGCACGCCTTTTTGTGGCACTTCTTTTAATGCTAAAATCTGTTGCAAAATTGAAGTTAGTTCTTGTTTTGGGGAGTGGCCTATGATCCCTAACAACCTTAGCAATCACTTTAGCTGTCTCATTGCCGCTGTGCTGTGCCAGTGAACTATACGCAGAACAAAGCCAACGGTGCTGTAGAAAGCGATAGAGAGTGTTAGTGTCTGTACCTAGCGTGTCGATTGCATTCGCAAGCGGTTTCTAGTTACCATTTAGGACTACGTTTACCTAGAGAGTAGACATGCGATACATGATTAACACGACTTCACCTTCTATCTCATTATTTTAGCATCACATATCTCTACCTAATTCCGGTGTAATGCATCCTAATTGAGTAGAGCACCTACTAATTGATCCTTTTAATTATACCCGTATAAACTCGGTCCGTTTTATAGTTACGCCTCAGCAGCTTACTTTCGTTTGTGACTGCAGGACTAACTGTTATTGCCAAGGGCGTAGACACCGGGGGGGCTTTGGGGGCTCAAGCCCCCCCAGAATTTGAGACTTGTATTTCAAATCTTTGATACATTAAGGGATAGGCAGTACGCGTACAACACAACACTACATTTACTAATTCAAAAGAGTTTAATCAAAGTGTCCGAATAGTCGTCTTCTGCTTTCATTACGTGTAACAAACTCATTCGCAACACCTTTTATTGGTAATGCATCAGTTTTGTCCTTATGGATATGGAGTATCATAGACCAGTTGAGACGACATTCACTTATTGTAGAACGTAGCCATGTCTTGAGTCTACGGAGAGCACTAAAACTTCTTTCACTTGTGGCGTTTGTTGCCGGCATTACCAGAATGAGCTTGACTACTTTGATGACTTCAGAAAAAAACTGTCTTTCTGCACTGCTTAAGGATTTGAGGTATACGACCAGAGACCGTACATCCGTCAGTGGCTGTTCAGTACCTGCATGAAGAAGAGTGAGCTGTGTTTGAAGTCGGTCTGGGTGACTGAAATCATCACCATAAAAATTGACAATCTCTTTCAGTGCTTCCGATTGCTGGGGTTGCTGAAGAGAAGTTACAACTGTCTCTAATTTCTGTAACATGTTGAATCCTTTCTGATGAAATCTATCTTTGACTGCTGCTAAAATCAAGTCAATGGCCTCAAAGTAAGCCCTTCGATAGATCTCCTTCACTTCTACTGGATGTACTGTTGCACCTTCTCCTACCTCGAATTGTCTTGGAACTTTCCTACGTCGTGGAAGGGTAGGGGATGGCACTTGAAGTGACAATCTTTTGCGTTCAACGTACTTCCAAAATATATCAAAGCACTCATCAGATCTCATTGACTGGATAGTTGTTGTTGTAGTACTGACTAGCTTTTGGCCTTCGCATGCTGAAATAGTAGAACTCTGTAAGGATCGGGACAGGTTGTCCACTATGTTCAGCAGCTTTCTTCCAAGTTCAACACCATAAACGAAGTCAAATGTGTCCATCTGCAAAGCGATTCCTCCAATTCTAGCTCTCATCTCAGTATCCTTTGTGGCTTCTTTTGCCACATCCCAAGTCATCTGAAGTGTAGTGTAGTTTTCAGATATTGACGTTAATGCCTCAGCCCTGACCGTCCATCGTGTAGGACAAAGAATCCGTAGTCCTGGAGAGCCAGCAGTGACAACATCTTTAAACTTCTTGAAGATGCTTTCACGTTTGGGTGATTTTTTTATCAACTTAGTAATTTCATGTACGGTCTCCAGAGCACTTCGCATGACCTTGATACCTTTCAACACATCCTGAGTCGCTAGGTTTAATGCATGACCATAGCAGTGTGTGTACAACGCACGGGGCTCTAGATCATTTAGTCTTTTTGCAACGCCTGACTTCGCTCCTGCCATGTTACTAGCGCCGTCGTAGCACTGGCCTCGGCAATGGTCAATCCTTAGATTCATGCGTAACAGGATATCTTGAACTGTTGCTAGTATAGAGTCAGCAGAAGTTGAGTCTAAGCTATACAGCCCTATTACTTCCTCATGGACTTCCAGATCATCATCTACGTATCGAAGACAGAAGACCATTTGTTCAGTATTGGACAAATCTGTAGTTTCATCTACCATGATAGTGTACCACTTTCCCGATACCTTCCTAACAACATCTCTCAGAATCATTAATGCCATGATACTGAGAATTTCATTTTGTATACAGGGGCTTGTGAACTTGGCCTGGCATTTGTCTAACCATTTCCAGAGCCTCGGATTGTCTTCAGCACGCATAATGAGGAGTTGCATTAAGTTGGAATCCCTTTCAAGAGCGACACTACCTTCAGGTTTAGACCGACCACGCATGGCGAGACCTTGCCGAGCAAGGTATCGAATGCAACTAATAATTATCTGTAACATATTCCTATTCTCAACCATTTCTTCTGCATAACCTTTCCCTAGCATTTGCCCAACATTCTGTTCCTTGCCAACCACCATATCCATAGCATCACGATGAAAGACTGATTTCTGATGTTTTTCAAATTTAGTGAGTGCTTTCTTCCAGTCTGTAAAGCCAGTTCTCACGAATTTATCGTCCAAGTTCCCAGCGCGCAGAGCAACTGAGCCTAAGTCCTTCTTCTCCGCCACCTGGCAGTAGAAGCAGAAGACTTTGTCATCTGCTTCTTGATAATGCAACCACGGGTATCTTCTATACCAAGAAGAACAGAATGCTCGCTGCTGCTTAGCAAATGTGCGATATGGGAAGGACAGCAAGGGTTGGTGAGGACTCCAAGGCATCAAGGTGGGCTGAGGCTGGGCGCCAGCAACCGGTCTTGTCTCGGAGGCATCAGTTGCGTCGGGCTGGTGAGAGTGGTGGCCGCTTTCAGAACTTGTAGAGGCTGGTCCAGCCACGTTGCTAGTTTGGGCGTGCTCTTGGGCGTCTTCTTCACCTGAGACATTGCTTTCATGGTCAATGCCAGTGGGATAGTTAGTTACACTTCCATCCGGTTGTTGCGCTTTCCGCAGCCACGCTATCAGAGACATTGTGATACGGATGCAGTCGGGTGATGAACGTGCACTGGGCGCATGCGCAAAAGCACAATTAGGCCTCTTGGTTAAGCCCCCCCAGTTTTAGAATTGTGTCTACGCCCCTGTATTCTGAAACGGAGTTTAGAATTAGAAACATTTCATACGAAAATGAAGGAAGATGTAGAAATTGCATAAAACAAAAAGAAAAGTTTGCATAATAGTGATGACGTCAATTAACCCGTGAGTATTGTTGTTTGCTGGTTTCAACGATCCCTGAAGCAGGAACATGCACACACAGAGAGAGACGTACGCACGCACGCACGCACGCACGCACGCACGCACACACACACACACGCGCGCGCGCGCGCGCGACAACTACCATAACCCTCGCGCATGCGCCGAGGGTTAATTAGTTTCCAACCCAGTGGACAGCAACATGTAAAAGCTATATGACGTCATCACTATTATGTATAACTTGTTTCTATTGTTTTCATACAATTCCTACATTTTCCTTCATTTTCTTTAAAACTCTTTACTCGTAACTCATTTTTAGTCAAGTACAAAACACTATATACTTCACAGATAAACGTAAATGATCCCGTCGTCCTAATGCTTTTCAACGCCTGCAGAGCCTCAGCTAGCCATTACATTGTAGAACAGATTGTACATATAAAAGTAAAGAACCTCTAGGCATTCTAAATATCCGTGTCTAGGAGATAGCTGTCATTCTTCCGAATTCTTACTGAAAACATCTCGACCATTTGATCTCGAAGATGCTGCCTTGACTTAATTATTATTACAATCAATAGGAATTAAATTTCACAACTTAGAAAAATTCTAAAAACTGTATTTCTAAAATAGAATAGAAACGATTTACTTATAGAAGTCCGTACAAGCTACATAATTCAAACCGAGAAATTGCAGTGACTTTCGTTAGGAAACTGGCAGCAACGTGTCACCATCGACATCAAGTATATTGCTACACGCAATCCGGCTACGTGTACGTACTCTAGAGGTACTTCTATCACGTGACGATATCTTTTGAACAATTGACAACAATGCTGCCAATAGTACTCTCTGTTAGAAACACTAACGAAAGACATCAAAAATGAGTTGTTTCTACAGTTTTCTACGCATTCTTTGTTGCATGTTTAGAATTTGTCTGTAAATATTGTTTTTAAAATTTGTGCTGTAATATATAAAACAGTGTAATTTTTAACAATATATTTATAGAAAATGCGTAAACACAGTTTATGTATACAAATAGACATACTATACACTTAGCAAATCTGCACTTTAAGTTTAAATGTGCTATTAATATGTGTCGTGCTCAACCAGATCAGTCTGGTTTGTAAAGTTTATTACAAGTACCGGAAGCAAACCCTGCTTCAGAAGTACTTAGACTACCACGGCTGTCTAGAAAGAAGGCATGACTTTACGAAGGATCCGAGTAGATCCCAGAAGCACTGTTTTCTGTAAGTGCTGCAGGTTGTGATGACCTGGAATAATGTCCAGCCACCGTACAATACCTGCGTGCAATAGCTGCGTGCACTGCGCCCAAAGCTCCCAAGACCACCGGAACCACCAGTGTTCGACAATGCCACATGCCGCTTATCTCCACACGCAAGTCGCTGTACTTCGCCAACTTCTCAGCAAGTTTCTTGCCAATGTTGCCATCAGCAGGACAGCTGATATCAATAAGAAGACAAGTGTTTGTCTTTCTATTTCTGAGACAGATGTCTGGACGATTGGCTTTGATCTTCCTGGCAGTGGGGATGGTGGTAGCTCACATCATAGTAATGTCATCCGTCTCCACAAGCCTATCAGGATGATGCCGGTAGCATCTGCTCTCTAATGGAACCCCAAAATGGCGACAAACATCCCAGTGAATGATGGAGGCCACCTGATTGTGTCGATCAGTGTAGTCCGTCGGTGCCAAAGCACTACAGCCTGCCACAATGTGGTCGACTTTTTCCAGGCCTACACTCCACATGCGGCAAGTAGGACTGACATCACGATGTAGAATCTTGCGCTCATAGTACCGAGTCCGAAGAGCTTGGTCTTGAGCAGCAACAACCAGTCCCTCAGTTGCAGCAGGAAGATTTGCTGCCTTTAGCCATTCGTAGGTCTCTTTCAAGTCCACAGGCGGTTGCTCAGTGAGACGGAGATACTGCCCGTGCATAAGCTTCCCGCTCCAGGACCGGACAGGAAAAGAACTGCAACACGTAAGGTAATGTCTCGCATCTGCTTCAGGCGCTTGCTCGAAGCCACCTTCGACCGAGACGGATGCATTCCTATGTACGTTCTGCGACTTGCTGCCCGAAGCAAGACTCCTCCGCAGCTGTGCAGTAAACCGACAAGCCATGCGCTTGATCGAGAGTGAAGATTTTCCAGAGTCACACTCCCGTATCATCTGCATGAAAGAATCTGAACTGTCAGCAAGGTAACAGTTTAGCCTCACAATACAAGATTGATATGTCGACTCAATCTGTTGTAACCCCTACCCCCTCACTGCAAGGAGCGGACAGTCGGTAAACGTCTGCAGCAGGATGGTGGACACTGTGCATAGAGAGGACCTTTCTGGTCCGTCGATCGGGCTGCTGCAGGTTCCTGCACCCCCAATGAATGACGCCAAAACAGTAAGTGAGAACCGGTAGTGCAAACCCATTGATGGCTAGAATCTTGTTTCGACCATACAACTCAGTCCGGAGAACCACCTTCACTTTGCGGAAGGACTCACGACGGAGTCTCTCTCGCATCATGCTGTGCTAAATGCCGTTACTCTCATCTACACCCAAGTACTTGTAGACTTGACCCGGTTCCAGACAGTTGATGGTGTCCGTTTTTCCTACCGTCAATCCAGAGTTGTGTCCAGATAGCCTGCCGTTGACAAAGTGTGCAACAGCACATTTGTCCAGACCAAACTTCATCTGAATGTCATCAGAGAAGATACGAACAGTGTGCAACAACCCATCCAACTGATCCGAGTTTCTGCAATACAGCTTCAGATCATCCATGTAAAGTAGATGACTGATGAGCTGACGTCTAGCAGTCTCACCATGCCCAGAAGTTATCCGGTAGCCGTAACCGGTTCTGTTCAGCTCCTTGCTCAGAGGATTGAGATCCATACAGAAGAGAAGTGGAGAAACTGAGTTACCTTGGAAAATGCCCCTCCTGATCTGCATAAGCCTTGTCTTGATCGTACTATTCCCGCAAGAAAGCACCATCGATGTCCTCCAACTCTTCAACACACGTGACAGGAACCCGCACAAGACTGGACTGATCTTATGCAGCTGAAGGCATTGGAACAACCAACTGTGTGGCACGCTGTCATAGGCTTTTTGGTAGTCCACCCAAGTCATACTCAAGCTCTTGTGCCTGGTCTTACAGTCTTCAGTAAGCAGCTTGTTGATCAGCAGCTGATCCTTTGCACCAAAAGATCCCTGTTGAAAACCCTTCTGCTCCGGAGCCATGAGTTTTCTCTTATCCAAATGCCCTGCAATCCTCTGCCTGATGACTGAGGTGAGGGTCTTATAGAAGACAGACAGACACGTGATAGGCTGGTAATTTTTGGCCTGGTCAGTCTTGTCATTCTTAGGAATCAGAGTAGTTATTCCTTGAGACAACCAGTCGGGTACAGAGTCTGGATTCTGAACCAGAACGTTGAAGTTATTAGTCAGATCAGTGTGAAGGCACGTGATACACTTGACCCAGAAACCATAAACCTTGTCTGGACCAGGAGACTTCCAGTTCCCCATCCTTTTGAGACACGATGTGACTTCATTGTCTGAGATAGGTAACCACTGCTGCTCATCTTTCCGGTGCGTCTCGTCATCGGTTTGACGTCTCAGCCAGAAGGCAGAGTCATTGTGATGTACCTCAGTTTCTAGGATACCACCCCAATACTGTTCGATCTCAGACTCGGATGGCTGGCAAGTGACCTGGATAGTCTGCTTACCCAGCTCTCTGTGAAACCGTCCAGCATCTCGTTGAAACAAACCATTCTGGCGAAGTCTCTTACGATTCTTCTCCAGCCTCCTGGTCCGCTCGACCTTGGACTTAAGTTCCATTTTCAATCGATTGATGGAGACCTCACAACTCTCCGAACAGGAAATGCCCAACCGATGCCGAAGAAGTCGGAGTTCATTTAACATACGAATGCCCGATGAACCCTTTCTAACCTCAAGCAACAGTGAGATCGCACGTCGAACTGTGAGAATCTCTATATCCAGTCTTCGTCTCCATGTCGGTGTTTGAGAATTGGTTGACTTCGTCGTCTTTAAGCCCCGTCTTTTGGACACTAGCGAAGCAACAGAGATATTATGTCGTGCTCAACCAGATCAGTCTGGTTTGTAAAGTCTATTACAAGTACCAGAAGCAAACCCTGCTTCAGAAGTACTTAGACCATCACGGCTGTCTAGAAAGAAGACATGACTTTACGAAGGATCCGAGTAGATCCCAGAAGCACTGTTTTCTGTAAGTGCTGCAGGTTGTGATGACCTGGAATAATGTCCAGCCACCGTGCAATACCTGCGTGCACTGTGCCCAAAGCTCCCAAGACCACCGGAACCACCAGTGTTCGACAATGCCACATGCGGCTTATCTCCACTCGCAAGTCGCTGTACTTCGCCAACTTCTCAGCATGTTTCTTGCCAATGTTGCCATCAGCAGGACAGCTGATATCAATAAGAAGACAAGTGTTTGTCTTCCTATTTCTGAGACAGATGTCTGGACGATTGGCTTTGATCTTCCTGGCAGTGGGGATGGTGGTATCCCACATCATAGTAATGTCATCCGTCTCCACAAGCCTATCAGGATGATGCCGGTACCATCTGCTCTCCACTGGAACCCCAAAATGGCGACAAACGTCCCAGTGAATGATGGATGCCACCTGATTGTGTCGATCAGTGTAGTCCGTCGGTGCCAAAGCACTACAGCCTGCCACAATGTGGTCGACTGTCTCCAGGCCTACACTGCACATGCGGCAAGTAGGACTGACATCACGATGTAGAATCTTGCGCTCATAGTACCGAGTCCGAAGAGCTTGGTCTTGAGCAGCAACAACCAGTCCCTCAGTTGCAGCAGGAAGATTCGCTGCCTTTAGCCATCCGTAGGTCTCTTTCATGTCCACAGGCGGTTGCTCAGTGAGACGACGATACTGTCCGTGCATAGGCTTCCCGCTCCAGGACCGCACACGAAGAGAACTGCAACACGTACGGTAATGTCTCGCATCTGTTTTAGGCGCTTGCTCGAAGCCACCTTCAACCGAGATGGATGCACTCCTGTGTAAGTTCTGCGACTTGTCGTCCAAAGCAAGACTCCTCCGCAGCTGTGCAGTAAACCGACAAGCCATGCGCTTGATCGAGTGTGAAGATTTTCCAGAGTCACACTCCCGTATCATCTGCATGAAAGGATCAGAACTGTCAGCAAGGTAACAGCTCAGCCTCACAATACAAGATTGATATGTCGACTCAATCTGTTGTAACCCCCTACCCCCATCACTGCAAGGAGCGTACAGTCGGTCAACGTCTGCAGCAGGATGGTGGACTCCGTGCATAGAGAGAAGCTTTCTGGTCCGACGATCGAGCTGCTGCAGGTCCGTGCACCCCCAATGAATGACGCCAAAACCGTAAGTGAGAACCGGTAGTGCAAACCCATTGATGGCTAGAATCTTGTTCCGACCATACAACTCAGTCCGGAGAACCACCTTCACTCTGCGAAAGTACTCGCGACGGAGTCTCTCCCGCATCATGCTGTGCTGAATACCGTTACTCTCATCTACACCCAGGTACTTGTAGACTTGACCCGGTTCCAGACAGTTGATGATGTCCGTTTTTCCTACCGTCACCCCAGAGTTGTGTCCAGATAGTCTGCCGTTGACAAAGTGTGCAACAGCACATTTGTCCAGACCAAACTTCATCTGGATGTCATCAGAGAAGGTACGAACCGTGTGCAACAACCCGTCCAACTGATCAGAGTTTCTGCCATACAGCTTCAGATCATCCATGTAAAGTAGATGACTGATAGCCTGACGTTTGGCAGTCTCACCATGCCCAGTGGTCATCCGGTAACCGTAACCGGTTCTGTTCAGCTCCTTGCTCAGAGGATTGAGAGCCATACAGAAGAGAAGTGGAGAAAGTGAGTCACCTTGGAAAATACCCCTCCTGATCTGCATAAGCCTTGTCTTGATAGTACTATTCCCGCAAGAAAGCACCATCGATGTCCTCCAACTCTTCATCACACGTGACAGGAACCCGCACAAGACTGGACTGATCTTATGCAGCTGAAGGCATTGGAGCAACCAACTGTGTGGCACGCTGTCATAGGCTTTCTGGTAGTCCACCCAAGCCATGCTCAAGCTCTTGTGCCTGGTCCTACAGTCTTCGGTAAGCAGCTTGTTGATCAACAGCTGATCCTTTGCACCAAAAGATCCCTGTCGACAACCCTTCTGCTCCGGAGCCATGAGGTTTCTCTGATCCAAATGCCCTGCAATCCTCTGCCTGATGACTGAGGTGAGGGTCTTATAGAAGACAGACAGACACGTGATAGGCCGGTAATTTTTGGCCTGGTCAGTCTTGTCATTCTTAGGAATCAGAGTAGTTATTCCTTGAGACAACCAGTCGGGTACAGAGTCTGGATTCTGAACCAGCAGGTTGTAGTTACGAGTCAGATCAGTGTGAAGACACGTGATACACTTGACCCAGAAACCATAAACCTTGTCTGGACCAGGAGACTTCCAGTTCCCCATCCTTTTGAGACACGATGTGACCTCATTGTCTGAGATAGGTAACCACTGCTGCTCATCTTTCCGGTGCGTCTCGTCATCGGTTTGACGTCTCAGCCAGAAGGCAGACTCATTGTGATGTACCTCAGTTTCTAGGATACCACCCCAATACTGTTCGATCTCAGACTCGGATGGCGGGGAAGTGTTATTGTCTCGGTGCAACCCTTCAGAGGGTGCAGAGGGGTCTTAACCCCCACTGGGCGCCCACCGACCCGGCAGGTAAGCACAGTGAGGTACATGCCTCTGTGCAGTCCACACGGCGATCAGACACAGCTCTTTCAAGCCATAGCTATAGTCACGGAGAGGCCAACTACAATACGGGGAATCCAGAATTCCCGGATCAAGTCCGTATAGTCAACATTGGCACAAACCTCGCCAGACCACAGAAGCTCCCCATACGAGTGAAACAAGTCTCATTCCTTCATAAAAGAACCAACAATGAAAGATAAAGAAGGACAAGTTTCATTATTACTGTACCGGCGTGGATTCGAACCCACGTAGTCAAGATAGAAAGCAACTGTCGCTAACCACTCGGCCACATTATTATTATTATTATTATTATTATTATTATTATTACAGCAAACTACACCGTTGCTACAATATCTAAGGCTAATGTGTAGAAATCATTTTGTGCAGTGTGCCACCTCGTGGTGCTTGAAAGATGTATAGTTATTGTAAATCATGTCTAATCGGTGTAGTTTGACATTGTGCAATGCGAATTACAAAAACAGTTTGTTAATTAAAGTCATCAAGGTTGCAGCTCAGCTGGAAGCGTCGCTATATTTCCGTTATCATTATTCGAGATACGGAGTTCCATCCAGTCATACCATCTGCCGCAGATTCGAAACCACTGCATAACTCAATGTTGAAACCAACTCGGATTTCACCCTATGGAATGTTCTCACAGTAACCTTCAACTTGACCGTGACGATGAATGTTGTTCGCCACAGAAGTAAACACCACACCGTCGATTGCCGCAGTTCAGTGCACTCTTGATCGTTAAATGTAAAATACCAACGAGAACAACAACTTGCCCACTCGACACGCAGATTCCCTGCATATACCACGTGAAGTGTAGTGCCTCCATCCGTTTTATTGAAATTACACTCCTGCATATATCACAAATGCACGCACTAATTATTATAAAAATTACATTTGATGTGTGCACGGCAAATTTACTTCAATAAGTCACACGTCCTTGCCATCCTCTCTGCTCCACACGCATTGCTTCCAATTTATTCCTTTAGAAAATTTATCCTATTGACGTAATAGCAAACAGTTAATATCACTATGCATCTATTGTCCGACAAACAAATAGATTAAGGTCTGTCAATTAACTTATAAGATACAGTACAATAATGGCTGGCTGGCTGGCTGGCTGGCTGGCTGGCTGGCTGGCTGGCTGGCTGGCTGGCTGCCTGCCTGGCTGCCTGCCTGCCTGGCTGCCTGCCTGCCTGGCTGCCTGCCTGGCTGGCTGGCTGGCTGCCTGCCTGCCTGCCTGGCTGCCTGCCTGGCTGCCTGCCTGCCTGGCTGCCTGCCTGCCTGCCTGGCTGGCTGGCTGCCTGCCTGCCTGCCTGCCTGCCTGCCTGCCTGCCTGCCTGCCTGCCTGCCTGCCTGCCTGCCTGCCTGCCTGGCTGGCTGGCTGGCTGGCTGGCTATGTCTGTCACACTGCAGGAATGTGCCACGTCTCCGTTGTGTGGCCCAATCACGAAACATTAATTCCTTTATGTCGTACATGGCAACCAAAGACAATGAACGAACAGCCAACCATCGGTGTGAAACTTCCTTGAAAGATTTTTATTACCAGAACAGTGTAGTTTATGTTTGCGATAGCTAGGGTCTGTCGGAAATAAACAACAGAACTCACCTGTCTGCGACTGCTGCTCGAAATCGATCGCTTTCTTGCTTTTACGATATTTATACGGAAATCTAACATTACGTAGCCATGAGAGATCTTACGTTCTGTATACGATGACCCTACTTACGACTACCAGTGGCGGCGGAGATGGGGGTTTCGAGGGACGACAGACCTCCCAATATTTGAATTGGGGGTCTGAGATCCCCCAATAATTGGATCTCCTTAAATGGAACCGTGTACTTCTGCAATATGTTTGCCAATCCAATCACCAGCTAGGCCACGCGAACACATCATGGACTCCGTCGACCGTGTCCTGCCCACGGATGCAACGCCCACCACTCGAATACGGGCATTTCGAGGGAGTGTTGTTCTGACGCGGACATCATACCGATTCGTTCTAACCGAAATTCACCAGCTGCTGCGTTTTTACCCTACAATACCCGTAACATCTGCAACTTTACAGAGAGCCTTCTCAACTCTTATGAGGCTACTGACTTACCTACGAGTTACTGAATGACCTAGACTTGGTAGGCGTTGCGACCGATTTTGTTTCTTGTACGTATCGACGAGCGAATAAGGTACTTTGGGGGCCTTAGTACTAGTGCTTGGTAATCGTTTCACCGGAATCATGTATTGTGTTTGATATGAGATTTATTATATAATGGATATCGTAAACGTTTCAAAATTCGTTATTACGTAAGCTATATAAAGCTTTTAATTAAGGACAGTAGCTTCTCAAACAAGCGAATGGTCACGTGACTCTTTAAATTTGTTGCCTGCACCCCCCAATCTGTAGGAGCTTCCGCCGCCACTGGACTACAGACTTTGCAGTCACGCGAAACGACAGTTGCTATGTAGGATTTTAAATACATTTTAAAGGTAGCACTTCAAGAAAGAAAATAGCGTGTATATTCGTAATTCTTCGCAACAATTACTCCTCCTAGCGTACATACATGGTGTTCAAGACTTTGAAGGCTCATAGCTATAGAAGCGACGGTGTAAACACAGCTTCAACTACTAGCTCTATTTACTAAATTGTTAGCCATTAAATTAAGCGGTTGCTAAAAATAGTTGTGACACACACTGTGTTATGTTAGCCGCATGCAGTAGAATATATATAGTTTTGCCATATTTATTAATCGTCAAATTTCCTGAGAGAGTTAACTGTTGCATATAGATATATATTTATATTTACATTGACGTGCATATTGTAACTTAAATCTTATTCAAAACTAACACATTCTACGCAACCCGAGCGCGCACACACGCACACTCACAACAACAACAACAACAAAACAAACAAACGAAAACACATTCACGACAGCACGCATGCATTCCCGTATACACACAATTGGATTACTATACATAGTGGTAGACTAAATTTTTTTCGCGCCTACGTCAACGACACGTGTGAAACCACATGGACCTATACGGACGCGTACAGCTAGCACACGTGCTGTAGCAACTTAGCGCGAAGAAGGACTGGGCACGAGTCTACTCAGGGCCGGATCCAGGAATTTTTGAAAGAGGAGGTTGACCTGGTAGCAGTTATTTATAGCATTACTAATTTTCTCTTTTCTAATAAAATTATATGAAATTATTAAACCACGTCTATTAAAAAAGAGGGGTTGCATCCCCCTAAACCCCCCTCTGGAGCCTGCCCCGCTACTGTAGTAGCATGCTGGCAAGAAATTTTACAGTTAAGCTTTGGTTAAGAAACTTGTTGTCTGCTTGCAGCTGAGAGATCGTTGCTTCTTGTTCCTCGTTGGATTCCTAACAAGACAACAATTCGTTATCTATTGCAGTCGTTCATGAGTACTCTAGATGTCAACTTACAACTCCATTCTTTCATCTTTGCCTCTCTGCACTTTGCTTTCCAAACTACTGATTTTCGTTTGCATTGTCTGCAATAAAATACTAGTAATTATTTTCAATATCTTGGCTCACTTACAAGTTTACTAGAAAAATTGTTAGAATTTGTTTGCGTCAAAGATCTGTACCTCAACAAATTTAAACAACTGGTTGTTTTAATAAAGCTTTTGATAATTAATACATTATTTTAATCTCAACTCTAAAATCAAAACAATGTAATTTTTTTTGTTAGCACACGTATAATTTATTATTTCATAATTTGACATAGAAACCTATTTTAGTTATAATCTATTGAATTTGCTCTACTCTACTACTCCCTTATATATGTTATCCCGTATATGCGTATGAATGCGTATGAATATATATATATATATATATATATATATATATATATATATATATATATATATATATATATATATATATATATATATTCATACGCAACACAATATATTTTTTACAAGTTCCAAAAAGGACTGTTTAACAGTTACTACAATCCAAGCACAACCTTTCTAAAACCATTTTAGCATTGTACAACCAAGTTTAGTGGTAAGATGCTGAAGTAAATTGCAAACTGAGTTACTGATAAAAATGTTGTGCTGAAAGAAGCCCTTTTGGCAATGGTCTTTAAAATGAATGGCGTGAGGTAACCACAAATGTATAGTGACCCCAACCCAAGAGAATAAAAAATGCCAGCAGTTCGCATAACCATTGACTCATGATGCTGATCTTTCTGTGTTTCTCCAGCCGCTGCAGCTGCCGCTGCAGCTGCCCCTGCACAACTAGCTGCCTGTACAAGATGTAAAAGCAAGCTTATTGTGACAAGCAATTTAACTAATAAACTGTACATTGTTTTTGTTCATTAGAACGTTTAGATTAATTAAATCATTTATAAATGTGCGACAGTTTTAATGCAAATAATTTAATCTTATTTAAAGTTGTTGTTGATATTATAGTCTGTATAACCATTGGAAACCCAACTGATGCTTTATAAGATATTCCCTGTAAGACTTGCGTTGCCGTAGTTACCAATCCTAACAAAATAGAAATAGATAGTTTTGAGAGTTGTGACGATCTTCTCTAAATCATTGCGGACTATAAAGCTACTGGAAATTTTAAAGTTAAAGTGTTAAGAATTTATGCTTTTTATAATATATTTTGTGCAGCAAATGATTTTGAATATAGTACATGCTCAACTCTTGTTAATTAACACTCGTTTACAAGCAATCTCCCTTAATGTTATATATTACCTATATGTATACAGTTCAGTAGTATACACTAAACAATAATTTTGTTTATATCAATACTTTCTACGAAAGCTATTCAGAGTTAAACAAATCTACATAAATCTAGGTAGGTGTATCAATCTATATGCATTACATGGTTAGATGACGGCTAACGGGAATGTCTATATTAGAACTAGTCAACTCACGTATATACACGTTCCTTTACAAGTCACATCTACAATGCCTTGTCTGTTTTCTAGATCACCGCGCGCGATGATCTTCCTTCTAATTACTGACTAGAAACCCTAAGACTCGACAATTGAATAGGTCAAACCGATGCGGCTGAGCTACTATAATAGTCTAATGTCCGAGTTTTTAGTACAGCGTCGGCACCTAAGAGTCTTAGACAACTGCAACAACAATCAGCGATACAAATGATTAGATCTCCACATAGTAGGACTAAAGAAACCTACAAGACGTTGACATGCACGCAGACCACTATACATATATAATTACTTGTTGTGTACCTTCACGTTGGCTTGCAAAGAAGACACCTACACAAATAGAGCAACAAACCACGTTTGCACCGACTGCACATGCTCACTGCAGTTTGCTTATGTCTAAATTCACCGTTTGAAACAACGTAGTTGCGAGACAATCCTGTTGGTCTCCAAAGGACACTCTTCCCAAAAGCTACAAATCAAAAGACGTTCTACTCATCAATCGGTTAGGATTTGAGCTGTAGACGTCTAGTTGTGCTACAACTTTACGTGTAATTTAGGAGCTGGACGGAATGCTTACCACAAGAATGAAATATACACGACAAAATGATCCTAACATGCTTCTCTTTCGCAAACACCCGAGGCACTCGAATTAATAATGACGGAGAGATGGCATGCAGAGCCAAGAGGTCTGTCTAGAGCAATTATGCGATCATGTGAGAAGCCTCTGGAGAGTGGCATGTAGATGTTAGAGAATCCGTCAGAAAGAGCGTAGCTACTCGTTTCCAGGCTAACCGAAACCTTTCCAAGAGGTGGGCGTATCTTAGTAAGTAACGTCGAGCTGAATGGGTGCAATGCATTTGAAGCGTCATTTGACGTTAGGTAGTTTTCTAGCAGTTACTGTTCTCTTCGACTATTTTGCAAATGCACAGCTCACATGACTAACAGTATCTCCAAGCTTGAAAGAACTGTATCAGTGCGTAGCCGTCTCAAACATGCAGGTCCACCATGAGACAAGACATACAGGCAGAGTAGTCTCAATGGTGATTAATTGATGTAGTCGAAATATGTCGTAAACATCAGGAATGAAGAAACACTACAGTTTGACAGTACTAATGATTTAAGCTGAGAGATTATATTGCTGGTGATTAATCTTAATTTAAAAGTAGTTATGATATTAATTAATTAATTATTATCTCATTTTATCACATCAATTACATGACGTACTTCCCAATATGGGGCAACAAAAAACACATACGCAAACACACAATTGGAAACCCCTCACAAAAAATCCTGATTACGCCCCTGGATTACTGACTCTCATTAATAACGACTCTAGCAAATAGTTTATATATATATATATATATATATATATATATATATATATATATATATATATATCTTAATTTCTTAACGATAATGGTAACTCTGCTGTAATGGCTAAAATCGTGTTCACCAGACAAGCATGCACCCGTTAGCCATGCTTGTCGGCAGATGGTCATAACTGGCAGTCTCATATTCACAGGAGATTAATTACATAAAAAATGGATTACGTGGAATCACAAATTTAGACATACATGTATTCACAATAACCTTATTTTGTGTCTAGATAAACAAGCTAACAGTTTGTCTTCTAGGACTCGAAATGAATAATGAATCAGTGGAAAAAAATGCGAAATACAACCATAGGGTTGAAATCACGGTGACTCCAGAACGAGTAAAAAATTAGCGCCCATAATATAATCATGCCAGATTTAGATCACACTACTAGTTAAACGCTTCGATTTAGTCTTCGAAACTCTCCAATTTCCACCCAAACAGCGCTACCCGAACATCCGGTAACAAACCGGACGATACTAGATATAGCCATCAATCTGGTTAGTTGAACAAAGGTTCATCTTGAGAGAAAGTGACACGTATACGTAAAATTTAATAGTCTTCAACATGCATGCATGCAATCCGGTACTCTAGTGGAACGATTGGTAAACAAAGCTGCCGAGCAATTTTACTCTCTCATTAATTGTCTAGGGACTAACGAAAGACATTTGAAGAAATAAGTCGTTTCTAAAGTTTTCTGCGCATTCCCTTAAATGTTTGCACAATAGAATTTGTTTGTAAAGAGATTGTTAGAAATCTTGCTGTAATAGATGTAACTTTATGTGTAAACGCTGTCTAGCTGACGTACTACGAGCTTAACAAATCTGCACTTTAAACAATTAAGTTTAAACCAATTGTTATTCAGCAAACTACATTAGTGCTACAGGATAGGCTAAAGTGTAGAAAGCTTCTGTATACTGTTGTGTGCCAACTTGTCCTTCTTGAATAATCTTTAGATACCCCGTATACAATTAGTGACTGATCTATAGTCTAACAATTGTAAAATGCGAACATCCGTAAAGTCATCAAGGTTGCAGCTAAGCTGGAGGCGTCGCTATTTCCGTTATCATTATTCGAGATATGGAGTTCCATCCAGTAAAACCCTCCGCCGCCACATTGAAACCACTGCATAGTCCAATGTTGAAACCAACTCGGATTTCACCTGATGGAATGTTCTCACAGTAACCTTCAATTTGACTGTGACGATGAACGTTGTTCGCCACAGCAGTAAAAGTCATACCTTCGATTGCCGCAGGTTCAGTGCACTCTTGATTGTTAAATGTAAAAAACCAACGAGAACAACAACTTGCACACCACACACGCAGATTTCCTGCAAATACCACGTGAAGAGCAGTGCCTCCATCCGTTTTATTGAAACTACATTCCTACATATACCACAAATGCACACGCAATAATTAATATAAAATTTACATTTGACGTATGTATGTCAAACTTACTTCAACAAGTCCCACGTCCTGGTCATCCTCTCTTTTCCACGTGCATTGCTTCCAATTTATTCCTTTAGACAATTTGTCCTATTGGTTCGAAGTAATATCAAGCAGTCAATATCTATCGTCGTCATTTTGACAAGCAAATTAAATATCTGTCAATTAATTAAGGTATATAACTTACAGTACAATTGGTAACGGCTTGATAACGATGCTTAGATATCATCAGTATCAAACATCTTACACGATAAGGATGTAGAACGTTCTTATAATTGTAATTATTTAAGTTGCTAGTAACTACAACTGATTTCCACGTTTTAGTTGCTCTAGCTACACACACACACACACACACACACACACACACACACACACACACACACACACACACACACACACACACATCTAAAATCTTAAAATCTTAAATGTCAGGAGCTGCACGCCCGCAGCTGTTAAGCTGGGCCCTGTGCACTACTCAAGGAACTTCTGGGCCTGCGCTAGCAAACTCCTGGAGCCGGGCCAGTCACTCGCAGGAGCACCGACTTGTGAAGCTAACTGTGGTCCGAGCACCAGAAGTCTCGCCAGGACCTAGTAGCTGATGTCACGTCACAGCCGATGGCCGCTTAGGACCCCAGTCAATGACCAGGTACTCATTTATACTCCTGAGTCGAGAGAAGCAAATGTGTGTTAGGTTCTTGCTTAAGTTAAAGAAATTATACCATAGCTTGGCATCACCGTGACTTAATCTTGCGATTCTTTAAGGTCCCGGATGTCGGCACTCCGTAAGATGACTCTATAACCAACTGAGCTACACACACACACACACACACACACACACACACACACACACACACACACACACACACACACACACACACACACACACACACACACACACACACACACACACACACACACACACACACACACACACACACACACACACACACACACACACACACACACACACACACAACAGCAAAAACAGCAACAACAATAATAATAATAATAACAAAAACATACATTATGTTCCGGATATTGATGGAGATGGACGTGTAGCTGTATCACTCGTCTCAGAGCTAGCTGAGGAGCTTGTTCCTTGTCGGGAAACCAGAACAGGGCTCCAAAAAGTTGGCTTCTGGAATCACTGGAGCTGTTCGGAAGACCAGGAATAGTTCTGGGCGTAAGGCGACTAACCATCTCTCGTGCGGCGTCTGATTTCAATTTGGCTTTAAATCCCGCTAACGAGACTACTGTGATGCTCACCGCTCCCAGCGAATCTTGTGTTTATGCTAACAGAAACGGCAATGCAACAAGACGACGGATATGGACGCGACAATTAAATGAATAGGGATGTGATGTTTTGTTATTACCACGTGCTGTTGTCATGCAAGTTCTCTGCTTTCAGAAAACCCATGCATCAGCTGTGGTGTGAGCGAAATCCTTCTCTGACTGACGTCTCTGAGCAGCGTTTGGCAGAGCAGAAGCGATATCTTCTAACTTGTGGAAGTCTGACTGAATCAGAGTTGGAGGAGATTAAACGCGAGGCCGCACAGGATGGAATACCCGTCTCAGGTTTGTTATCTGTTACGACTGATGTTTTTGTCCTGGTGAGCAAATGTCGGCGTTGGATGTGGTTTGTGCTCTATCAGCTGATGGCTCAGTTGTCACGCCTTTGCTTGACAATGTTTCACCTTGCATGGCTTGTGTCAGGATGGCGCCTGCTGCACGTGGTGGGAAACCTGTCGTGTCAATGATTCAAGAGGATCATGAGTTTGCTAATCACTTGGAAGATGGCTCTCTTGTTCAGTCAGTCACTTTTCTCTCTAAGGACTGCTCATCTGCAAGGGATAGTGGTGATATCCTATCCGTAGATAACACTTTGGGTTCGGTTCAGTGCAGTGCTGTCAGGGAATCACCATCCCCTTGTGACTCTGTCAGCTCTGATCTGATGACTACACATCCTAGTATAGCCTCTCGGCTAGAAAGGATGAAAACTCCTCCAGACTGTTGCCAAACGGAGGATGGTCTTTAGCTTGATAGTGATGCTGCTGTGAACCCTGTACTTCGTCGAGAGTTTCTTGAGGAGTTGCAGAAAGTCAGGCAAATTCCTATCTGTGAGAGACAACGCCTTCCAAGGATCTTTGTGAACAGTGGAACCCTGAAACTTACTGATGATCTTAACACGATCATTAATTCGTTGAAGGATGAACCAGATATGAGTGAAATCAGTTATCTGATATACTGTACTGCTTCGCTAGTGTCCAAAAGGCGGGGCTTAAAGACGACGAAGTCAACCAATTCTCAAACACCGACATGGAGACGAAGGCTGCATATGGAGATTCTCACACTTCGACGTGCAATCTCACTGTTGCTGGAGGTTAGAAAGGGTTCATCGGGCATTCGTATGTTACATAAACGCCGACTTCTCTGACATCGGTTGGGCATTGACCGTTCGGACAGTTGTGAGCTCACCATCAATCGGTTGAAAATAGAACTTAAGTCGAAGGTCGAGCGGACCAGGAGGCCGGAGAAGAATCGTAAGAGACTTCGCCAGAAAGGCTTGTTTCAACGAGATGCTGGATGGCTTTACAGAGAGCTGGGTAAGCAGACTGTCTAGTTTACTTCCCCGCCATCGGAGTCTGAGATCGAGCAGTATTGGAGTGCTATCCTAGAAACTGAGGTACATAAAATTACGTCTGCCTTCTGGCTGAGACGTCAAACCGATGGCGATAAGCACCGGAGAGATGAGCAGCATTGGTTACCTATCTCAGACAATGAGGCCACATCATGTCTCAAAGAATGGGAAACTGGAAGTCTCCTGGTCCAGACAAGGTTTATGGTTTCTGGGTCAAGCGTATCACGTGCCTTCACACTGATCTGACTCGTAACTACAACCTGATGGTTCAGAATCTAGACTCTGCACCCGACTGGTTGTCTCAAGGAATGACCACTCTGATTCCTAAGAATGACAAGACTGACCAGGCCAAAAATTACCGGCCTATCACGTGTCTGTCTCTCTTCTATAAGACCCTCATGTCAGTCATCAGGCAGAGGATTGCAGGACATTTGGTTCAGAGAAACCTCATGGCTCCGGAGCAGAAGGGTTGTCGACGGGGATCTTTTGGTGCAAAGGACCATCTGTTGGTCAACAACTTGCTTACCAAAGGCTGTAGGACCAGGCACAAGAGCTTGAGCATGGCTTGGGTGGACT
This sequence comes from Corticium candelabrum, assembly GCF_963422355.1. Taxonomy (NCBI): domain Eukaryota; kingdom Metazoa; phylum Porifera; class Homoscleromorpha; order Homosclerophorida; family Plakinidae; genus Corticium; species Corticium candelabrum. The sequence goes on along the minus strand of NC_085098.1, from coordinate 2,856,833 downwards.
ACCAGAAAGCCTATGACAGCGTGCCACACAGCTGGTTGCTCCAATGCCTTCACCTGCATAAGATCAGTCCAGTCTTGTGCGGGTTCCTGTCACGTGCGATGAAGAGTTGGAGGACATCGATGGTGCTTTCTTGCGGGAACAGTGCGATCAATTCAAGGCTTATGCAGATCAGGAGGGGTATTTTCCAAGGTGATTCACTTTTTCCACTTTTCTTCTGTATGGCTCTCAATCCTCTGAGCAAGGAGCTGAACAGAACCGGTTACGGCTATGGGATGACCACTGGGCATGGTGAGACTGCCAAATGTCAGCTCATCAGTCATCTACTTTATATGGATGATCTGAAGATGTCTGGCAGAAACCAGTTGGATGGGTTGTTGCACACTGTTCGTACCTTCTCTGATAACATCCAGATGAAGTTTGGTTTGGACAAATGTGCTGTTGCACACTTTGTCAACGGCAGGCTATCTGGACCCGACTCTGGAGTGACGATAGGAAAAACGGACACCATCGACTGTCTGGAACCGGGTCAAGTCCACAAGTACTTGGGTGTAGATGAGCGTAACGGTATTCAACACAGCATGATGCGAGAGAGACTCCGTCGTGAGTACTTCGGCAGAGTGAATGAAGGTGTTTCTCCGAACTGAGTGGCATGGTCGGAACAAGATTCTAGCCATCAATGGGTTTGCACTACCGGTTCTCACTTACTGTTTTGGCGTCATTCATTGGGGGTGCACGGACCTGCAGCAGCTTGATCGACGGACCAGAAGGTCCTTTCTATGCACGGTGTCCCCCATCCTGCTGCAGACGTTGACCGACTGTACGCTCCTTGCAGTGATGGGGGTAGGGGGTTACAAAAGATTCAGTCGACATATCAATCTTGTAGTTTGAGGCTGAACTGTAACCTTGCTGACAATTCAGATCCTTTCATACAGGTGATACAGGAGTGTGACTCTGGAAAATCTTTAAACTCGATCAAGCGCATGGCTTGTCGGTTTACTGCACAGCTGCAGAGGAGTTGTGCTTTGAACGACAAGTCGCAGAACTTACACAGGAATGCATCCATCTCCGTTGAAGGTGGCTTCGAGCAAGCGCCTGAAACAGATGCGAGACATTACCTTACGTGTTGCAGTTCTCTTCGTGTGCGGTCCTGGAGCGGGAAGCCTATGCACGGGCAGTATCGCTGTCTCACTGAGCAACCGCCTGTGGACTTGAAAGAGACCTACGAATGGCTAAAGGCAGCGAATCTTCCTGCTGCAACTGAGGGTCTGGTTGTTGTTGCTGAAGATCAAGCTCTTCGGACTCGGTACTATGAGCGCAAGATTCTACATCGTGATGTCAGTCCTACTTGCCGCATGTGGAATGTAGGCCTGGAAACAGTCGACCACATTGTGGCAGGCTGTAGTGCTTTGGCACCGATGGCATGCACTGACTGACACAATCAGGTGGCCTCCATCATTCACTGATATATTTGTCGCAATTTTGGGGTTCCAGTGGAGAGCAGATGCTACCGGCATCATCCTGATAGGCTTGTGGAGACGGATGACGTTGCTATGATGTGGAATACCATCATCCCCACTGCCAGGAAGATCAAAGCCAATCGTCCAGACATCTGTGTCAGAAATGGGAAGACAAACACTTGTCTTCTTATTGATATCAGCTGTCCTGCTGATGGCAACATTGGCAAGAAACTTGCTGAGAAGTTGGCGAAGTACAGCGACTTGCGAGTGGAGATAAGCGGCATGTGGCATTGTAGAACACTGGTGGTTCCGGTGGTCTTGCGAGCTTTGGGCGCAGTGCACGCAGGTATTGCACGCAGGTATTGTACGGTGGCTGGACATTATTCCAGGTCATCACAACCTGCAGCACTTACAGAAAACAGTGCTCCTGGGATCTACTCGGATCCTTCGTAAAGTCATGTCTTCTTTCTAGACAGCCGTGATGGTCTAAGTGCTTCTGAAGCAGGGTTAGCTTGCGGTACTTGTAATAGACTTTACAAACCAGACTGATCTGGCTGAGCACAACAATAACAACAAACAAACATAAGCAAACAGAACACATCCACGACAGCACGCATTTGCTTATACATAAAAGTAGCAAGAAACTTACCGTTAAGCTTTGGTTAAGAAACCTGTTGTCTGCTTGCAGCTGAGAGATCGTTGCTTTCTGTTCCATGTTGGACTCCTAAACAAATACAACAATTTGTTATCTAAGGCAGTCTAGTCTTCCCTGAGCACTCTAGTCGTCAACCTGCAACTCCATTCTTTCTTCTTCGCCACTCTGCACTTTCCTTTCCAAACTACTGATTTTCGTTTCCATTGTCTGCAATAAAATACTAATAGTTATTTATAGAATTGTGGCGCACTTGCAGATTAACTGCATATCCAGACAAATTGTTTTAGCCATTAAAGACCTTTACCTCAACAATTTAAGAGAACTGGTTGTCTTAATTAATAAAGCGTTCGATACTTAATACAGTTTTCATCATCATTAAATAAATAACCTAAATAATGCTATTTTGTTGTTTATTAGCACACTTGATATATCTTTTTATAGTTTGACACACAAACAAATTTAGTTTCTATATTTGAAACCAACTGTTTCACACTTAAATACTCCATTTTTAAAGGCTAATTCAATATAATCAAACATAAATACACATAATTACAAATAATTATAAAAACTGTTTTGTCAACGCATAATTTTAGAATCTGTTTTGTCTAGTTTATTATGGTTGTGAATTGTCTTTGTTGGTTTTAGATTGAATCATTCAAAAGTATGGCAATGTTGATGCAAATAACGTAATCTTAAGTTGGTGCTGACATTGTCGTATGGCTAACTATTGGAAGCCCAACTGATGATCTCCTAAGATATTTCCTGTTTAGGATTTCCATTGCCATTGAGTCGTTTTACCGTTGTTACGAATATTGACAAAATAGGCAGTTTCAAGCGTTGTGACAACTTTAGCTAAATTATTGCAGACAGTAAAGTTAAAAATTTGGATTTAAAGTGTCAAGTCTAGCAATAGCTACATTAATTATTTCATTCGAAAGCACAATTAATCAACAGGCTTTTCAATTGTGTATTTATGTTGCTAAAATTTTGAAATGTAGATGCATACTCATCTCTTGCAAACACTTTTGTAATTTCCTGCTGTGCTATTTATTGCCGAGAGTAGAGAGACTTCTACTACGGGTCGCACAACAGAAAGGGGCCTGGTGGCTCTAGGTATGTGTGTGTGTGTGTGTGCGTGCGTGTGTGTGTGTGTGTGTGTGTGTGTGTGTGTGTGTGTGTGTGTGTGTGTGTGTGTGTGTTTGTGTACACGAACCTCAAATTTCTCCTCCCACGACCACGTTTTATTAATTATAAAACTTACTTCAAAAAATCGTTCCGTGTCCGACTACAGATCAGCATAGGAACGATTCGCGTAAGTGACCAAACGTCGATGAGAAAGCTTCATGAAGTTCCGTCGCCCCATCCTTTTGTATTGTAGCTAGGGATTGTGTGTACTTGACAACCGAGAAACACCTTCAGGAGTTGAATGCCACCTACAGTCAACCATTCATACGTCCCGTACTACAGTATGATCAATCCTTTACTACACTGTGCTGCATCTAACACTGCTGATAGTCAATGTTTGCCAATATCAACTTCTGAGTCAGTAAATACCATACCACTGTGGATACAACGGAACTGAGCGCATACCTAGACTGTACATTTCAACTGTCTTAATCATGATCGCAAAACGACGACTACCTATACCAGGCTTATATACGTAATCTAGACTACTAGGAATTTTGCATGTTTACTTCCATGACAGGGTTTCAACAAATACGTATTGTCTAGCTAGGACTCGGCGTTTCAGTAGACTGTCAGAAAACTCAATTGGACGTGTTACTCACTAATGCGAGGCGCCTACGGATACGTACAACTAGTATTTAATTCAGTAGTACACAAAACCAAAATTTTGATTAAATAAATGCTTTCCAAAAAATATTCAGAGTTAAACGAATCTACACAAATTAACATGGGTGTGTCAATCTACATAACCTCTTTAGATAACGGCTAACGGAAATGTCACTGGTACGTAAGTGGTAGTCTATTTCCTTCATACACGTTTCTTCACAAGATTACCCTGCAATACCTTGTCTGTTTTCTAGATCACCGCGATGATCTAGCTTTTACTTTAGATAGAAACCGTAACGACTCGACACTCTAGTAGGCCGTCTGTCTAATGGATTATGTAATCTGCGTCTAGAAACGAACCGATGCTACATGCACGAGCTAGTATAGTGTTCGAATCTACAGAACCTTAATAAAGCGGTTGAAGCAACTGCAAAGAATAGAATGAGCGATACAAACGATCAGATCCCCATAAGACTAATGTAACCAGTAAACGCTCGACATCCACTATGCATGCATATATTATTACTTGTTGTGTACCTCCACGTTAGCTTGCAACGAAGACACCTACAAAAGTAAGCAAAAACTACGTTTGCACCTACTGCACATTCTCACAGCTCTAAGCTCACCGTTTGAAACAACGTCTTCACGAGACAATCCTGTTGGTCTCCGGAGGACACTTTTCCTAGCAGCTAGATAGCAAAACAAGTTCTACTCATCAATTTCGATAGGATTCGAAAGCTTCAGAGACGTATAGTAGTGCGACAACGTCACGTCTAGAGCTAGGCGAGTTGCTTACCACTAGAATGAAAGATACACGACAAAATAATCGTGACATGTTCTGTATTCGTAGACACGTAGACGGTGCTCGAGTAACAGCTCACACAGTAATGATCGAGAAATGGCAGCGCCAAGCAAGCATGTCAGAGCAATTATGAGGCAACCTGTCGCTCAGCGGTTGTGGGAAACCTCAGAAGAGCGGAATAATTAATCTGCATGTGGATGCTAAAGAATCCATCAATATGCACCAAATGGAGAGTCTGGGACAGTTGACATCCACATCTCTAAAATGTTAGTGACGTATAACTTAGATATATAGAAGAGATGCATCTCAAACGTTTTCGGGTGGTACACGGAATTACACGGAATCACAAGAAAACAGTGACGCGTAACCACACGTACGTATCTCTAACGCCTTCCAGGATATGCTTTATCACACGGAATCAGGACCCAAGGAAGACCGATGGTGCTCAGTCAGCTGACTGATTAGTTAAATCACAGGAAATTGGTAGCGTAGCCAAGCGTGTTTCCGCGCGTTGCCGAGAAACCTACTCTTCTGGACGTTGACCCTTCTCTATTAATATTAATTAAAACGTGAAAAATGTTTTAGAAAAAGTAATTAATTAAGTTTTTGCAACGAGATATACCGGAAAAGTGCAGCTTGTACATGTCTTGTCAGATGCAGAATGTAGACTGAGACCAACAATTAATATTTTAATTAACACTGTTAGAAAACCCTTTTTCAAAATCTTGGTTACGCCACTACCCGGAATCGCAAGCTACTGCACGGACCGTAGAAAGCATTTCGAAATGATCCGGCCTGGCGTGCGCTAAGAGGGCGTGGTTTAATGATAACGCGTCAAATCAGAGACGAAAATCTTCATTGACAAAATGTCCCAATTGTCTCAGCCTGTGCTCACTGTTGACAAACACGTTTGCAACATCAACAACATTCAACTTTATATTATATGTATTAGTTATATATTAAAATATATATTAGTAATTTAATTACCTATGCCTTCAACCGGAAGTTTTAGCCAATCGTCGACTGGCACAAATACAAATTTGAAGTATGGTCCGGCCAAAACCGGATCGTCTTACGTGACGGAGTATCTGATTGTTCTTAGCTGGTTTCTTTGGGCCAATGGATATAAGCACTTTAATTAACATATAGTCAGTGCTCTGAAGAGACTCAAGAATCTACAGCTGATCAGTCCAGCCGGTCATTCTTCCCCCGCTGCGAAAGTCTTTCTCCGCCGCGAGGGAAATGACCGGCTGCAATCTCGAGCCTAGGGACAGCTCAGTGGTCTCACAATAGTGCATGCATGCTGACTACACGTGAAACATGCATTGTATTACAGACTTTCTTCTTTATCTAATTTTAAAACATTGCTAAATCTTAAATGAAAGAGCTCCTAATAAGCTTTTGTTGAGATATGAACAATTTAATTAGTGACTAGCTCACTGGCCCGTTCTCCGTACGAGCAGATTAGATTATTAATTAATTAATGTATCGTTGTATGCATTAGTATATCTCCTTCACAGAATTAGCATCTGTGGAAAACATTCTGATAAAGTTAACTAATTTAACGTTGTATGCAAATTTTATGTTGTTGTATGAGTACTAAAACTTTAGTATCCAGTTCTAAGAATTTATCGTTAACTTCATGAGAATTCTGTCCAGCTGCTAATTCTTCAGAACGAAATAAAAATGCATGTGAACGAGTCATATAGAATTTCGTTCACAGTTACAGTATATCCCGTTCAATGATATCCCGTTCTGAGATCTATTATTTACTAGATGCATATCCCGTACTTTGCTCAGGCTGATTGTATTATTGATTGTTAGTTAGTTAATATCCAATTGAAAAACAAATGAAAACCTAATCGATTGTCCCGTTTTGAAAAATCCCGTTTAGAAATTTATATATCTGGGCAGCAGAAACTTGAAAATCACGTGCACTTACTCGCTCGTATGTAGTGCAATCAACGGTCTCGTCTCGCAACCATTTAGAGCCCCCTGGAAAAATCTCGTTTACATGCATTAGTACTCCGTTCTGAAAAATTAGCAACCGGGCAGAATTCTCATGAAACACTTTGTAGGGTCCTAAGTTATATTCCGTCTAAGTAAACCAAATATACACGTGTGAAACTATTATACACACGTGACAGCTGAAGCACGTGGTGCAGCAACAAAGAGCGAAGAAGAACTCGGCACGACTCTATATAGTGTGATCATTACCACAAGACGTAAACGGAAGCTCTAGTAGACAACGCGACCCTTTGCTATTTCAGTATCGCTGCAAAGGTTCTAGCTAAACTCTGCGGATTAATTGTGGACAGACATATATAGCCAGAGTAACTGAGGGCGCTTCGGAAGAGGGACACGTCATAGATTCCCCTGCAAATGCGAGTTAAATATCTAGAGAAATTTCCTTGCGTCTGTTTCCAGATATACAGACCTCTTGCAAGTACCTTTACGCGTAACTCTCTAAGAATTATGTAGTTGCACTATTCTCGAGATTTTTCTGGATGATATCCTAGACTTCCCACGCCTCACATGTTAAATAGTAATAAACGCCGCCCTTGTTTACGCCGTAAATCCGTCATCAAATTCAAGGCAAAAGCCTTGGACAAAAGAGCTGGTACCATGCATTCCATCATCAATCATGTACAATTAACTACCTGGCAATAACAAAGAAACGTTATCATATCAAGATCATATTGTATTGATAGTAATTACAAAGCTCAACTCAACACAGCAATCAGCAAACATACAGCTTCGGTATACTTCCTGATAGGACATACACGCAGTAGCTTAAAATTTCACTATCATGATACAGTGTTTGACGATAGCCTGTTGCGTCTGATCCCAGGATGCTTTAGAAGACAACCACGTTGGAGATGAATGAGACTACGCTTGACAGACCAACTCAATACTTTTGTCCACCTACAGCAACATTTTGCTATACATCACAGCAAACGCACAGCCATGTAAACATGCAATACCTGTCTAATGCAAACTTGCTTTTAGTCATGTAGTAGAGAACTTCAAGTCCACAAAAGAGTTTGAACACATACATGCACCCAACAGCCTCCACATCATTCTTGACATCAGAAAAATGAATCAAAAATGTGGGAAAACAAAATACCAACAGTAGAGAATAGCAGAACACACATGAATCAAGTACTGCCTCCAGTGCAAATAGAAAACAGTACAGCAGTGTAGTCAAGATGACATCACTGTACTAGCGTTTGGGTAGGGCTTTTTTGCAATAGTAAGTTGCTGATAACTACAACTGATTTCGCATGTTAAACTTGCGCTACATTTGCTTCAACGTTCTGCTATTCGAGTTTGAGTGCGCAAATACATGCAAGCTGACGTCATGTCAACATTTACATGCGTATTCAAAAAATTGACTTTATTCAGCTATGAACCTATAAGAAAAGGGACTTTGTAAAAGTCACGAGACTTGGCGAGTAGCGTACTCTAAGCGGATAAGGCTGAACCGACTACCGGTCTGGGGACTATGTGACTGGCTGGCTGTCTGTCTGTCTGTCTGTCTGTCTGGCTGGCTGGCTGTCTGTCTGTCTGTCTGTCTGTCTGTCTGTCTGGCTGGCTGGCTGTCTGTCTGTCTGTCTGTCTGTCTGTCTGGCTGGCTGGCTGGCTGGCTGGCTGGCTGGCTGGCTGGCTGGCTGGCTGGCAGGCGGGCTGGCTGCCTGGCTGGCTGCCTGGCTGCTTGGCTGACTGCCTGGTTGGCTGCCTGGCTGGCAATGTCTGTCACACTGCAGGAATGTGCCACGTCTCCGTTGTGTGGCCCAATCACGAAACATTAATTCCTTTATGTCGTACATGGCAACCAAAGACAATGAACGAACAGCCAACCATCGGTGTGAAACTTCCTTGAAAGAGTTTTATTACCAGAACAGTGTAGTTTATGTTTGCGATAGCTAGGGTCTGTCGGAAATAAACAACAGAACTCACCTGTCTGCCACTGCTGCTCGAAATCGATCGCTTTCTTGCTTTTACGATATTTATACGGAAATCTAACATTACGTAGCCATGAGAGATCTTACGTTCTGTATACGATGACCCTACTTACGACTACCAGTGGCGGCGGAGATGGGGGTTTCGAGAGACGACAGACCTCCCAATATTTGAATTGGGGGTCTGAGATCCCCCAATAATTGGATCTCCTTAAATGGAACCGTGTACTTCTGCAATATGTTTGCCAATCCAATCACCAGCTAGGCCACGCGAACACATCATGGACTCCGTCGACCGTGTCCTGCCCATGGATGCAACGCCCACCACTCGAATACGGGCATTTCGAGGGAGTGTTGTTCTGACGTGGACAGCATACCGATTCGTTCTAACCGAAATTCACCAGCTGCTGCGTTTTTATCTTACAATACCCGTAACATCTGCAACTTTACAGAGAGCCTTCTCAACTCTTATGAGGCTACTGACCTACCTACGAGTTACTGAATGACGTAAACTTGGTAGGCGTTGCGACCGATTTTGTTTCTTGTGCGTACCGACGAGCGAATAAGGTACTTTGGGGGTCTTAGTACTAGTGCTTGGTAATCGTTTCACCGGAATCATGTATTGTGTGTTGGTATGAGATTTATTATATAATGGATAATGCAAACGTTTCAAAATTCGTTATTACGTGAGCTATATAAAGCTTTTAATTAAGGACAGTAGCTTCTCAAACAAGCGGATGGTCACGTGACTCTTTAAATTTGTTGCCTGCACCCCCAATCTGTAGGAGCTTAATTACGCCGCCACTGGACTACGGACTTTGCGGTCACGCGAAACGACAGTTGCTATGTAGGATTTTAAATACATTTTAAAGGTAGCACTTCAAGAAAGAAAATAGCGTGTATATTCGTAATTCTTCGCAACAATTACTCCTCCTAGCGTACATACATGGTGTTCAAGACTTTGAAGGCTCATAGCTATAGAAGCGACGGTGTAAACACAGCTTCAACTACTAGTTCTATTTACTAAATTGTTATCCATGAAATTAAGCGGTTGCTAAAAATAGTTGTGACACACACTGTGTTATGTTAGCCACATGCATGTAGGATATATATAGTTTTGCCATATTTATTAATCGTCAAATTTCCTGAGAGAGTTAATTGTTGCATATAGATAGATATTTATATTTACACTGACGTGCATATTGTAACTTAAATCTTATTCAAAACTAACACATTCTACGCAACACGAGCGCGCACACACGCACACTCACAACAACAACAACAACAACAACAACAACAACAACAACAAAACAAACGCAAACACATTCACGACAGCACGCATGCATTCCCGTATACACACAATTGGATTACTATACATAGTGGTAGACTAAATTTTTTTCGCGTCTACGTCAACGACACGTGTGAAACCACATGGACCTACACGAACGCGTACAGCTAGCGCACGTGCTGTAGCAACCTAGCGCGAAGAAGGACTGGGCACGAGTCTACTCAGGACCGGATTCAGGAATTTTTGAAAGAGGAGGTTGACCTGGTAGCAGTTATTTATAGCATTACTAATTTTCTCTTTTCTAATAAAATTATATGAAATTATTAAACCACGCCTATTAAAAAAGAGGGGTTGCATCCCCCTAAACCCCCCTCTGGAGCCTGCTCCGCTACTGTAGTAGCATGCTGGCAAGAAAAATTTACAGTTAAGCTTTGGTTAAGAAACTTGTTGTCTGCTTGCAGCTGAGAGATCGTTGCTTCTTGTTCCTTGTTGGATTCCTAACAAAGACAACAATTCGTTATCTATTGCAGTCTTTCATGAGTACTCTAGATGTCAACTTACAACTCCATTCTTTCATCTTTGCCTCTCTGCACTTTGCTTTCCAAACTACTGATTTTCGTTTGCATTGTCTGCAATAAAATACTAGTAATTATTTTCAATATCTTGGCTCACTTACAAGTTTACTCTATAACCAGAAAAAATGTTAGAATTTGTTTGAGTCAAAGATCTGTACCTCAACAAATTTAA
>NC_085098.1:2808631-2841131 GCF_963422355.1 Corticium candelabrum | reverse complement strand
TACCTGAATAAGTCCAGAGTCTTTGTCATCACCACTCTTCCACACACATTGCTTCCAGTTTAGTTGCTGAGTCGCCTCTCCCTTTTCTCCTTTTCCTCCCAACTCTCCTTTCCTGCCTTTTATTCCCATAGCTCCTTTTGGTCCTTGAGGACCAATTTTGTCACTTGCACCTTTTTCACCTTTCTCACCTCTTGTTCCATCCCTTCCATCTCTACCATCTCTTCCAGGAGATCCAGGAAAACCCGGAACTCCGCTGCAACATTTGCTTTATTAGAAGAGCAAACAATCAGATTGCATGGTATATTAGCAATCGACATTCAACAATGGCTATATATAGCTACTTTGTTAAGAAAAATGGCATATAAAAAGTAGTTGACGGACGTGTGCTTTAAAATGTAACAGAAACTTTTGTTTGACGCACTAGAGTTAGTAAAATAAATTACGAAAAATTGTAATGTTGAACTTCTTACGTTAGTTGGTGTGCTTGTTGATGATTGAGCTGCTACTGCCAACAGCAAACTAACGAAAAACGCATCACTGATGTACAGAGATGCCATCATCACTCTCCTCTGTGTTGGCTTTTCTCAACTGAACACCAATCTAAGTAAAACGTACCTATATCTGAGTGGATTTGCGTACATATCCACCCTCTAGTTGACGTCATGCTAATATGATACTCATTGTTCAAGTTAAATTTCTTCCTAATCATTCCTTGTATAGTCTTGTTTACAGCTGAAGGCTAACGTGTTGGCAAATTTGTGATATGTATGACGTCATTAAATGTGTGCGTATGAAGCAGTTCATTGTTTTAGCGGTTGTTTGCAAACGTCATAGAGCGGTTGTTTCTGCTTAGGTTGAGTAGTCAATTTACCATATCATTTGCATCTCCAACTAGATATGATACCCGAATCCGGACTAGCAAACCTACCATTAGTAGATATCTAGCGCGCCGTGTGGTATTTAGTTGTTTGAAAATTTGAGGTGAGTTCTGGTCAAACCCAACTTGTCGTTTCGCCGTTTACTGGAATTTAGTACATGGGGACTGTAATTAGTCTGAGTGGTGATGGGAAATCCCCATTGCACGTGATCGTATGGAAAGTCGGTCAAAACAATGCTGCTAACGATTCTCATGCACAAGCACATCTTCTATATATACCGATTAATGTAATCTGTTTAGAGATTTGGTCTTTTGGGGAATGTGTATTAAGGAAACATCGTTAGTTAAAGACTTGATATGAGTCGAACACACATATAGTCAATTACACACATATAGTCAATCAATAGAAATAGTTGTAGCAATCAAAAAGTTACAAGGAGAACATCTACCAATCAATCGCATCTTCTTGGAGTTTGAACGTGAGATTGAAGTAATGAAAACAATCAGACATCCCAATATCGTCTGGTTTCTTGGAGCAGGTCGTCACCACCACGACGATTGTCCTTTCCTTGTGATAGAGTACATGCCTCACGGATCACTGACAAAATATTGAGCAATCAAGAGATCGTCTTGGACAACAATATGAAATTGAGATTTGCTACAGACGCTGCGAAAGGAATGAGGTTCCTGCACAGCAGGTGTCCACCTCGAATCCGATGTGATCTAAAAAGTGTTAATCTTTTGGTGAGCAACAAATGGGTCGCAAAAGTGGCAGATTTTGAAACAGCGCGACTAGTACGGGACAAAGGAGTTAACCAAAAGGCTGTGAGAGGAGGATTTCTTGATTTAACAGCCCCCTTCTTCGCCCAGAATATTATCTATCATCTGGGGTTGGAACGCCATTTTGGTGTGCTCCGGAGATAATGCGAGGCTCGGGATATGGAACACCAGCTGATGTATACAGGTAATTATTAACCTTTACAGCTCTTAGCAAAATGTACAGTGACGTAAGGTAAATTACAATGCATCTCTGAGGGTGCGTTCGAATACTAGTTCTAGAACTGGGGGGAGCTAAGTTCTATATAACGTTCGATTGGTAGTTCTGACGTTCTAGCAGTTCTAGCGGTTCTGACTATAGCAACCTGGAATTGTTGAACTTGAAACAACCTAGATGCAAAAATTTCCAGATGCTGAAATGGCGAGTACAGATGTTGAGGCAGTTGTAAACCTTCTTGTTAGTTCAATATAATGAACATTTGTGGCGACCATTGGCTTGGCAAACGCCAGAAGGAACGCCATTTGCAGAGACCTTCTTGGAGAGCAGCTCTAAAAAACCGAAAGCGGCAGCACTGCTGGTGTTCGAACAGACTACCACAAATTGAGTAGAAGCGTCATTCTACTTCTTATTGACGCTTACCATGACGTCGGAGTCTATCGCTCATGCTCAACTTGCTGACAGTTCTAAGCTTTCGTTTGATAGCAAAAGTTCCAAATGTTCTGGCAGTTCTGGCAGTTCCAGTCAAACTAGTCGATGTAGTATATGCAATGTATATGTATGCAAAGTTGACAAAATCAAACCAAACACGCTGTTTCATAGCAACTGGTTCAGCTATAAGCCAATAAGAAAAGGGACTTTGTAAAAGTCACGAGACTTGGCGAGTAGCGTACTCTATACGTATAGGGCTAAACCGACTTCCTGTCTGGGGACTTGTGGCTGGCTGGCTGGCTGGCTGGCGGACTATGTCTGTCGCGCTACAGGAATGTGCCACGCCTCCTTAGTGTGGCCCAGTCACCAAGCATTAATTCCTTTATGTCGTACGTGGCAACCAAAGACAATGGACGAACAGCCAACCGTAGGCGCGAAACTTCCTTGAGATAGTTTTCTCACCAGAACAGTGTAATTCATGTTTGCGATTGCTAGAACCTGTCGGGAATAAACAACAGAACTCACCTGTCTGCAACTGCTGACCCAAACTCGATCGCTTTCTTAGTTTTACGATATTTATACGGGAATCTAACATTACGTAACCAGTAAAGATTACGTAACCAGTAACATTACGTAACCAGTAACGATGACACTACTTGCGACTACTACGGACTATGCGGTCACGCGAAACGACAGTCGCTATGTAGGATTTTAAATACATGTTACAAGTAGCACGTCTAGAAAGAAAATAGCGTGTATATTCGTAATTCTTCGCGACAAATACTCCTCCTACCATACGTGGCCCGGTGTTCAGGACTTTGAAGGCTCATAGCTGTAGAAGCGACGGTGTAAACACAGCTTCAATTACTAATCTCTGTTCGCGTTCACTGTGTATTTAAAAAAATTGCGATAACTCCTGTGTCCTTCGTCGGTAAGCGACGATCTTGGCATCATTCGAAAGCGCAAAAGCCGGGATTTCTTCTAGACGCTAAACCAATCATGTAATTAGGACGCAGCCAGGAGGATAACGTTTTGCATATCAAAGACCATTAGTCTAAAAAACGTTGTGTTAGGATATGATTACAACTAAGTGGTCATGAAAGCAGATGCCACGTCAATTACCTCATTACGATTAATTACTCTAGTTCAAAGCTTCGTCTGCATTCAGCAACGCTTGGTCGTGTTCGTCTGGGCTTGGCTGGCCAATGTCTTCTTCCTCGTCTTGATAGGGAGAATCACTATCAAATTCCGTCACTTCGTAGTCGTCATCGTCGTCGTCTATCTCATTTGTGATGATAAATCTCTCCACGAGGTCTTCCTGCATTCCGTCTTTTTTCCAGAAATTTTCTTCTTCTTTTTCTACGTGTTTGCAGTACGATTTCAACATCTCCGGAGTCACAGACTGAAACGTTGCAGGTACCAGTTCTTCCAAGTCGGCCAGCTTGAAGGTTTGGTTGTGCTCTTTCAAGTACCGTTTGACTTTTGACCAAGCCAATTCAATCGGGTTTAGCTCACAGTAAGCAACAGGAGATCGAAGAACTAACTATATGACCAAGTCGTTGTGCCAGATCATTCGTCTGAAACAGTTTCCTGTTGGGAGCGGCGTCTCTGATCTTTGCAAACAAGTCTGCCTTGAGATCTGTGTCTTCAAATGGAATGTTTTTACTTGTGAGCCACTCTTTCATCACGGTCTTGGTGCTGCATTTGGTTGGGACTTTCTCTAGCACTACATTGTGATAAGGAGCGTTGTCTAAGACGATAACAGATCTTTCAGGAACGTTCTGTAGTAGCTTGTTCTCAAACCAATCCAAGAAATGTTCTCCATTCATCTCATCATGATAATCTCCAGTATGTGTTTTGGAACGGAACACAAGAGCACAGTTTGGAGTCCATCCGTTCTTGGAGCCTGCATGAAGTATAATAAGACGTCTGCCTTTTCCAGAAGGTCTTTTCCATCCACCCTTTCCTTCTTCATCTAGCCACAAGCTAGCGTTCAGGGGCTATGGACGAGTTTGCCCAAGTCTCATCGAGGTACACTATTGGACGGCCTTCTTTTCGGTATTTGCGTATTTTTCTCAGATATTTGTGGCGCTGTTGAATAATATCCCGTCTCTCATAGAAGAAACCTTTGTCATCCATTTTATGGTACTTAAACCTCCTTTTCTTTAGCAACAAAAACAGGGTTGTTCTACCACCAGGGAATATTTCATTGGCTTTGACTTTAGCAAGAAGCTAGTCTAGTGTAGGATACTCCTTTTGATCGTAAATTTTGTGAACAGTACGATGAATAGCACCTCTGTCAAAATAATCCACGTTGGCTGCAAAGCGAGGTACTGTATATCTCTTTCTCTTCTTGGGACTTCTAAAGCTGCCGCCTGTAGCCTTGGATTCTGAGTTAATTTTGGACAGCTGAGTTTTACTAATTCCAGATGCCATTGAAAGACGGTCAGCAACTTTTGTGAGGCTTATTCTTTGTTTGGAGTTGCATTCCATCTCCATAAACCGTCTGACCTTGTCAATGAGACACTTTTCTGCAGATGCAATACGTCTACCGTGGTGAGACATCAAGGAACACTATGAACACTTGAAGAAATGGGGTTTGCATGAGTTTGCATGGGTAGTTTTATATCTGGCAGAGAGCGAGCGAGGTTCAGTGATTTAACTTCAGTGACCTGCAGGAACAAGTACTGAATATTGTGATGACGTGTAGAAACAAGATAGAAGACTGTATTTTGAGCCGTAAATTGTTGAACTTCTGTCTTGTTGTAATACAATACTACTGGACTGCGTGCAAAAACAAGCTATTGATGTCATAATCACTTAGAAGGTCACAGGCAATTAGTTAAACGTTTCTAAACAAACACAGGTGCTTCATTACATAGTTCCGGATTCACAGTGAACGCGAACAGAGAGTAGTTCAGCTGTGAGCCTATAAGAAAAGGGACTCTGTAAAAGTCACGAGACTTGGCGAGTAGCGTACTCTAAACGTATAGGGCTAAACCGACTTCCGGTCTGAGGACTATGTCTGGCTGACTATGTCTGGCTGGCTATGTCTGTCACGCTTCAGGAATGTGCCACGCCTCCTTAGTGTGGCCCAATCACGAAGCATTAATTCATTTATGTCGTACGTGGCAACCGAAGACAATGGACGAACTGCCAATCGTATGCGCGAAACTTCCTTGAGAGAGTTTTATTACGAGAACAGTGTAAATCATGTTTATGATGGCTGGGATCTGTCGGAAATAAACAGCAGAACTCACCTGTCTGAACCTGCTGACCCAAAATTGATCGCTTTCTTGGTTTTACAACTTTTATACGGGAATCTAGCATTACGTAGCCATGAGCGATTTTATGACCCGTATATGATGACTCTGTAGAGACTATTTACGGACTTTGCGCCACGCGAAACAACAGTCGCTACGTAGGATTTTAGATACATTTAGCACGTCTAGAAAGAAAACAGCGTGTATATTCATGATTCTTCACGACAACTACTCCACCGGCGTAGCGTGGACCTCAAATTTGGGGGCAGATAAATTAGACCGCAGACCACGCCCATCTCACACACACGCCACGCTCATTTTCTACTTATCTAGCTCTCAGTTTGTAGATATCTAAGTAAATTAGCATCAATTTCAGGTTGCAAATGAACTGTGGGACTGAGTACCGTCAATGTGCGTATAAAGGAGTGGAAACACCGTTACCGTCCGTGCCAAAAAGGTTTTCATCACTCGTTGCGATCGTCAAAATTAGATCGCACCTCGATGACAATAGAATCTAGAAGACCAATTCAGCGCAAACGATGTTGCCCAATTTTAGCATTTCGCAATCTAGCAAGCAATATAGGTCTACCTATAGCTTTTTAATTAATAGATAGAATAAATTTGTGGAGAAAGTACCGTGGAGTGCAAGCAAATCATTAGGTAGTGGAGCCGCAGGAGATTCCATTCTCCGGTCAATCGGGGTGTCGACCGTAATTAAGGAAAAAAGATTGAGTTGAGTTTCAGTAATTTCATGCATGTGCATGAAAGAACAACGATGATTTGTATATAGTTCATTAATTAATAGGTTTATGCAGTTTTGACTGTTATCTGCTGGCCGTTTTGCTGATAGCTTCTAAACTGATTTGCCGATTTCATGATGTATTATATAACCTGTATCTTAAGAAAACCACGATAATTGCATGTGGTCGTAATTTACAAACACACAACACACACACACACACACACACACACACACACACACACACACACACACACACACACACACACTCGCTTGCACGCAGCACGCACGCACGCAAGCATGTCACACACACGCGCGTGCGCGAGCGCGCTTGATGTACCCAAGTCATCATGTGCATTATCCTACTGTGAGTGACAGCAAACTAGCTTGCGCATATGACTGGCCATCGTAGCCGAAGCATTTTGAGCCTCTTCGTTGTCGTTTTAGATTGCAATAAAATTTCTAGCTAGCAGACGCTAGAACTTACGGATCGCTCATGCACGTGTTGAACTCGTGTGTGTGTGTGTGTGTGTGTGTGTGTGTGTGTGTGTGTGTGTGTGTGTATGTGTGTGTGTGTGTGTGTGTGTGTGTGTGTGTGTGTGTGTGTGTGTGTGTGTGGTGCGCACGCGCACGCGTGTAGATCTACAGTATAGTCTGTCATAAAGCAGGTCGCCATTGTATTGCATGTTCAAACATTTTCGCGACTTTATATAGGCGATGCTTTTTCCTTAGTAGAAGAACCATGAAATGACTCAGGCAACTGACTCAGTGTGCGAAATGTCCATTCTATTCTCCATTTTGTCTTAGAAATTAGATTAGAGAAAAATGGACGGTACACGGACCGTAGAAATCAATTGGGAATCGAAGCTTTGTATATCTACAGACGTCGAATATCTCGTGCTATAATATGTGCACTGGCTAGTAACATCAGTCTAGTCTTGCAAGCATCGAAGGGGATAAACGTAAGAGAAGATCATGAAAGTATGGAATTCCATCAGTACATGCAATACACTATTTCTGGAAAGGCTATCATGATGTAAGAAAGTTCTTGCAAGAAATTGAAGGTGCACGGGCTGCCGGTGAACTATAGCTACACCTGGATCTGACATTCTATTTTCTGTTCAGTGCATGTAAAAAATTGTGTCGAATATGACATTTCGAATTCCGGAGCAGATTAGAAAGACACGTAAGGAAATGACAGTAAATGCAAATTTATAGTAGAAAACGTTTAACATTTGGTGCATCACGATTTCCAGCCTAGCTACAGTGATTGGGTCATTTTCTCTTTATCACTTTTTGTTTCGCATTAGCAAAAATTGTTTAGAAATTTGTCAATTAAAATAGCTAAATCAGTCTTGTACTATTAAGTAATAAATTGACGTGCATAAGGATTGACATAATTTTCTGTTCGATAGTACAACATGCATGTTCTTGGTTTACATACACGTTTGCATTTGTAACAGCTCTCGTGTGAGGGGCGTTTCGCTCTCATACGCTTGCATGTAACGTGTGCAATCGTATCAATTGGAGCTTTCGTTTTTATACGTACGTTTGTAGTCTTACTTTCCAAAGTCTTGTAAAACGCGATGATAATTTATCTCAGAATGACATGACAACAAAAATAGAATTGTAATAGTAGAAACGTTTATCAATTGACACATCACGATTTCCAGTATAGCTACAGCAATTTTTTCTCTTTTTCATTATTACTTCTATTACTAGTAACGAATATTGCTTATCTCCTCGATTTCAATTCACAAACTTCCTATTTGAAACAAATAGATCACTTCTATTCTATCAATTGATAGATTGAGATAAGGTTTGACATAATTCATTTTCCGTTGACAACATATAACATATCCTTGCTACACATCGACGCTTACATTTCTAGCAGCCTTCATGCGAATTTTGCCAGTTTTGCTCTTATACGTTTTCATGGAGTGTCAGCATGTGATCGTACCAATGGTTTTACTTATCACTCTTCTTTTTATTCACAGTCTTGCATACACAGGGGGAGTCAACTCGTTTGACCAAAAAGCGTATGCGCAGTCCTGGGAAAAGTATGAAGCAAATCGCTGGCATTCATTCTATAGCTGGAGAAGAAACAGCCCTGCAGGAAGACAGTACGCAGCAGCAACTGCGATCGTTGACGAGAAACCGGACGGCACTTCATGGGAAATGATGTTGATGTATGGAGGTGAGAGCAGTCCTCTAGAGAGTACGACGTGGATATACAACTTGCATTCCAACTCGTGGGAGGCTATAGATCAAGAAGATGGACCTCCAGCAATAGCAAAACATACGCTAGTGACTCTCTGTCGAAAACGAGTTTTGACCTTTGGAGGCTTTCCTCTTTCAGATTCTTCAAGAAATGGAAAGTGTAGCAACGAAACGTGGATTTTTGATATGATGCAGAAACGGTGGAGTCTCGTCAACGTCAGTATTCATGTATCTAACAATGACGGCTACGTCATTCCACGATGTCAACACGCGGCTACAGTCGTATACCATGAAAATAGTTCATGCAGATGTAAAGAAGCGATGCTCGTTTATAGCGGATTTGCCAACTACGATCAAACTTGGGGATCAAGCAGCAACGATCTCAATGATCTTTGGTTGTTAAGGTGCAAGAACGATGTTCATCAAGAGTACGAATGGATCAGATTTATAGAGAAACCACCGAGACTTCAATATCCTAAACTAGTTTCTGTTTACAACAAGACTATGGTTTGTCTCTTTGGCGCCACTGTTTCAGCCAAAATACGTCGAAAGTGGGAAGTTTGGTCATTAAATTTTATCGTAAACCATAAAGTTTGGAGAAAACATCACAACGTCACTAACCCTAGCATGTCCGTTCCAGGAAAAGGCGTGTACTTGACAACTGGTCAGTCACATCATTTTCTAGTTCTTTGTTGTTCCAGTCCATTGTTGGTGTTCGATCTTAAGCGAGAGAAGTGGCTTCATCCTTACCAATCAAGTAGTTACGAAATTCCCCGTTTTCAAGAAAAGTCCGTAACAATTGCAAAAGTAGGAGAAAAGATTCTTGCATTCGGTAGACTGATGTTTGTTATCGGTGCCAGTGACAACCGGATGTGGTGGCTTAACATTCCACCCAACGGTTCTTGGCACTGGTCTTTGCAAAAGACACGTTCTATTAATCCTTTCAATGGAAGACTATTCACCTTATCAGGACTAATGACGCGTCAGAATGAGGTAATCTTGTTTGGTGGCGCAGTACTGGGATTGGAAGTTGGCAAATCAGATGTAGACAATCAGTTGCATCGGTTAAATCTAAATACGCGGCAGTGGTCTGTAGAAGTCCAACCTGGACCAAAGTTTGCCTTCACGGCTACAAGGATTGTTCTCTCCCAATCAATCATGGTCGTGTACGGAGGAATAGGACCAACGACAAAAAGGTTGAAATCATTTCTAGATTCATTTTTACCGCAAAATGAAACTTGGGGATATTATAATGACGCAAGAATGTGGATAAAATACACGACAAACGCAGAGCCACCAGGTCGAATTCTCCACTCAGCTGCGGCTACCAGTTACAACACAATGGTGATTTATGGAGGATATGTCGTTGAGAACATGCTAGGAGAACTAAAAATGAGATGTTTCTACGATCTTTGGATGTTTACCGTTAGTCCGATGAATACTAACGCTTTCAATATTTCAGCTCAGACAACCGACTCTCACTGGCGTCTAATAAGTTCGTCCGGTCCTAATAGCACATCTTACATGGCCTCTCTTGTAACCGTCGACAGCAATCTGTACCTGTACGGTGGATCGGAAACTATTATTCAATTTCACAAATTTTTTAAGGAGAGACATTCTGTTGTTTCTCTGTTGAGCACATGCTCAAATAATCTATGGACGTACAATTTGTCTTGCGGCATCGAATGTACGTGGACAAATGTTTCTTACGGCAATGTGGGCCCGGGACGTCGTTGCCTTCATGAAGCTTTTGTTTTTGGAAAACACATGTTAGTGACAGGAGGATGTTTCGATCATTTCGAATTAAAGCTGAATCTTGAAACTCTTCTTCCACAATACGAATGTCCCATAGACGTAGATACTTCTGGTGTGTGGCTATACAAACCTTCGACTAGCACTTGGTTTCGACTGACGTCTCAATCAATATCTAGCAGTGCTATAATCGGAACTTCTAGTCTTTTATGGAATGACTTGTTATTGTCGTTTGGTGGGCTGCCGCACGAATTTCTGGCTGTCGGACAACAACCTGGTGACTGGCCGGGAATTTTCTTTTACAGGCCAGCATGTCCAGCCGGTACTACAACGAATGATCTAAGAACTTACTTGTGCACTGATTGTCCTTTGAGCCATTACGCTACCTCGTCTAATTCGACGTGTTCCAAATGTCCTAATAAATTGACGACACCGTTTACACGATCAACGAGTCGAAGCAACTGCAGTCAATGTTCTCCTAATTATTGTCATTACGGAACGTGTACGGTCGCATTGCAAGGACCCACTCCCTCTTGTACTTGCCAGTTTGGATTTACAATAGACAACGAGGGACTGTGCACTGTACCAGCCTACTATATTGCGGCAATCGGGTTTTTAATCGGAATATTGCTTATCATGCTTGTCGTTGTTTTGATAGCAAAATCTAGAAAAGCTAACAAACAGCATAATTCCGAGTTAAGATTAAGAGACAGCGAAATAAATTGGCGACAAAGGATAGTAACACATCAGAGTAATGAGATTGCTCAACTTAACAATACTTGGACTATTGATTCTAGAGAAGTAAAATTACGAAAAAGAATTGACAAAGACTTTCCGGGTGTCTACGGTGAGGTATACGAGGCAGAATACAGAGAAATAGTTGTAGCCGTCAAAAAGCTACAAGGAGAACATCTACCAATCAATCGCATCTTCTTGGAGTTTGAACGTGAGATAGAAGTGATGAAAACAATTAGGCATCCCAATATCGTCTGGTTTCTTGGAGCAGGTCGTCACCACGACGACGATTGTCCTTTTCTTGTGGTAGAGTACATGCCTCGCGGATCACTGACGAAAATATTGAGCAATCAAGAAATCGTTTTAGAGGACAACGTAAAATTGAGATTTGCTATAGACGCCGCGAAAGGAATGAGGTTCCTGCACAGCAGGCGTCCACCTCGAATCCATCGTGATCTAAAAAGTGCTAATCTCTTGGTGAGCACCCAGTGGGTCGTAAAAGTGGCAGATTTTGGAACAGCTCGACTTGTATGTGATGAAGGAATTCGTCAACAAGCTGTGAGAGGAGAAGGATTTCTCGATCTAACAGCTCCTCTTCTTCATGCCGAATATCACCTATCATCTGGTGTTGGAACGCCGCTTTGGTGTGCTCCAGAGACATGGCGAGGAAACGGATATGGAACACCAGCTGATGTTTACAGGTAAATATACACCTGATGTACAGGTCTTAGCAATTAAAGCATGAAAGGTAGCCTAATGTAAATCATATCACACCACAATGATTAAAAAATATAATGCATAAGCGTTTTTCGACAAATGTTAAATAATGAAGTCTCGCTGTCGCAACAACATCTCAGTTATAATGTTCTCGTCGACTTTTGAAGTTCGGTTATGATGTCTATTTCACAGCTTATGTTTTATTTTAATCAAATGCAGTATTGTAATTATTTTCAGCTCTTTTGTAAAAATCGCATGAAAATGTAAGATCTAATACTATATATGTACCAAGTTCTTTTAGAAAATATATGCAGTATGGCTTGAGGCCACGGAAGACGTCAAATTTTCAATGACGCCAAAATCGACCATCCGCACGCTCAAGTTTTATTCTTGCAACAGACAACCATATAGATATTAGTTATATTTATGCTCTGATTTGCAGTCACTGATATTACAATGTAGCTCGACGACAACAGATATTGCAGATCAGTCATCTCTTGGCATTTGCTACGGCGCAAGTACATCTATTCTGATTATAGTTGCTATGTTCCTTGTGACCTCTCAGTGCATGCTCCTGTCGGTACACTGTATCTAGACCTCCAATAATTGTGTTGTTTATAGCTATTTAGATAACTAGAGTCTTAGACACGATAGCTGGGACGACAATTTCTGACGTTAAATTTAATGTTATTGTATAAAATTATATTATTAGTTGCCACGCAGTTTTTCGCTTTAAAAATGTTGTTTAGCTTTGGTATCGTGATGTGGGAGATTTGGTCACGAAAACTTCCATATTTCGATTACAATTGTGAGCACTTGAGGAGAGCCATTATGAATGGAGCAAGACCGACTGTTCCAGAAGATGATACAAACGACTATATGCAATTGATGAAAGCTTGTTGGTCAGACAACGCTCACTGCAGACCCACATTCAAAGAGGTAGTACTCGGCCTTGAAGAAATGAGTGAGAAAAGCATATCCATCGAAAGTCGTCACCACGAAACTGAGCTATAACGTCGTACTTTATCAGGATGCAATACATGGATGACTAGACAGCGCAATAAATACGTTTGCCAAGAAAATAGCGTTTGCACAGCTTGCAAACGTACATACCTGTTGATTGATACTAGCTATAGATCATTTGCGTTACTATTCTCTACTTCGTTTGCTGCTGACAGTGCATGCACGGTAATACCAAACTGTTATTAAAGTGTTTCTGTCTTATGAAAAACAACAAATCAATAACTCTAAAAATTATTGCTGTGCACGTAGCCTTAGGCTAGGCTGTGCGATTAAACAAGCAAACTGTTGATCTGCCATGACTTTGATTAAGAGCCTAGCTGGCGTATAATCATTGAAGAGAGACAATGTTACGGCTGTAAATGATTTTTGTTGCACATAACACAAGTCTTTAGTACTTGTACAGTACTTGATCTAGTCTTGTGTAGCTAGGATGTCAATATGTCTTTAAAGCGAAATTTCTGATGTTCTGCTGTTCTTGGGTCTTCCTTCAGCTGACCATACAACACGTACTGCCTTTGGACCTTATTCGAACAAGATGACTGTACACCATCGAAGTAGCAAAGACTCATGAGAGCAATTCCAGGCATATTGCATTTTTAAAACCTCTGTATTGCATGGGTATGCATGTCTTGCCATCTGACATTTGGCAATTCTGAGATGACATCGCATGTAAAATTGGTCAAGTTGTTTGTTTAATTAATGTGTCGTCCAAGTTTCACAGCCATAAAGTAATGTGGTGATTACAACTGTTTTATAAACTTTGACCTTAGTGTCTGTGGTAATGCAATGCATGTTCATTCCTGAAGTTTCTAGTGAGGTTGCAAAGGCGGCACCAGCTCTATACTCAGACGCATTAAAATTTCATCATCTACAAGTACAACACGGGGTTTAATACGTCAGAGTACTTCCTCTAGATAAGAAAACTTGTTAACTGATCTCAGTGGGGTGTCGCATAGTTTTACAATATAAATATAAATTACATGCACCCTCTTTTGCTGCATTTCTTTAAATGCTAAAGTCTATTGCAGAATTAAAGTTAGTTCTGGCTTTGGGGAGTGGCTTGGCTTATGATACCAAGCACCGTTTAATGTACCAGATGCCCTATATTGTTGTAGCAATCACTTAACTGTCTCATTGCCGGTGTGTTGGAATAATGTGCCTGTAAAATACGCAGAACAAAGCCAACGGTGCTGTAGAAAGTTAAATAGTTAATAGTTGTAGGTAGAAAGAGTGCACGTACCTTTTGATGAAGAATGATTCAACCGTCTGATGCACCGTAGTTATATAAGCATCATTTCCCGCACTTTTGAATTCATTCAAAAATCAGCTGACACATTGACTCATTATAATATATACAAAATGCATCCAATGAAAACGTCGCGTTGAACTTATCTTGCTAAGAACATGTAGCACTTTTTTTGCAAATCTCTATGTGTGTTCACTACTAACGCATAGCTACTGAGATGAATTAGGCAATCATGTTCGTTGGTCGGCTCCGTCTACTAGTGCTACTCAGCTGCAGCGCGTAGAAGACGGATCGGATCGAAATGCTACAGTAGTGCGGACCTGAAAGGACGCCTTGCCTGCTAGGTGACCAATAGGATGTAGTCACATGTAATACGCTTGGACTTCATATCCGGGGTGTTGTGACGGGAACTTGTAACCATATTGATGTCTGAAAGCGTGGCGATCGTTTCCGGTTCTGTTTCTACAGTATTGTGCTAATTATTTTTTTACCAAGCGAACTCTCTAAAAAGAGCTTTCTTGAAACACCATACTTACGCGAACCATTCTGGTCTAGTGTGGACAGGCCCTAAGTTAGGATCTGCGGAAGATTACCAACTGAGGTATTGCGCTTGTGGGTTTGTCCGACTACGTAGATGTCATTTAATTAATTAATTAAACACGTTCCCATGCATGTATTAAGTTTCCACCCGTCTCGTGAACTGTTTGTACTGTCATGGTCGTCGACTGCAGCTCCTTCCACCGACCGTAGACAGGATAAAAGCCGGTGCTACCGCCCCAACGAATTTGTCTCAACTCCTCTTGGCAAGGGTGGTGTATTCTCGCGTAGCCAGACCATCTCCACCTACATCCTTCCAGCGAGAAATAGTCTGGGGTAATGCTTAGACAATTCTTGTTCTACACTCCCCACGACTCATGGAGGATAAAGACCTCTTTATAGAAAGCAGGAGGTCTAAGTAGGTGTCACGCAATCGCATTCCACTCATTTCGCTTGTATTATTTACGGTCATGCCTGTGAACATACACTAATTAGATATTCTTTCTTCGACCTGTAGACCTTGAACTACCGTCTTGTTGCAGGAGGGGCGTACGTTTTGTGCTCAAGTTATCCGTGAGGCTGTGCTTCTTCACCGATCGACGTCTGATCTCTATATCTATTGTCGTGATCTTGTGAGTCTGATGTAAGAAGCATGAGACGTGCTTTTGTTTATAGTCATGACGCTCTTTCGCCGTCCGTTAGTCTTATTCAGTTGCTGCTCGTTTTAGCGTGTTGTTTGAATGCAGAGTGCCGCTATAGCGCCTTGTGTTCGTACATGTATTTGTCTGACGTGTCGAGGGACTAAAAACGCCTCTCGATCAAGCAGCATGATCATCATGGCTGTGGGAATTCACGCTTTTTTCTGTCTCATTATTGCGCTACTGTGTTCAACTCGCTATTCAAAGTCCACAAGACCGCATACTATCTATAGTAATAAGCGTACGGTACTTTCTACGGAACTCATTGAATCGTGCGAACAAGACCCTAGTGCTGTCTATCAAAGTTGACAAATTCTAGACTTTCAACTGGTACATCCATACGAAACTGAAAGAAAAACTGAGATTCATGCATACGCCATTCCCACTTTTAGCCTGCCCAGTAGTAAACGTGTATTGGTAAGTCAAAGTAGGTGGCAGCTGCCATATAATCCCTGCATCAGTTACGTGTTCATTGTAATCAACATACTTGAAAAGCATAGCACAATACTTCAACCGTCAGTCAACATAAATGCATTCAGTAGCTGCCAACACCACCTCTGAGTGACTCAGCAACACACTAAGAACGCAACCATTAGCTTTCACAATTCATGCAACAAAAGGAGGCTGTAGTTCCACACAATTGCTATAGAAACAATTTTTAACAATTATTGTACTACTCAGTACTGTATCATCATAGTCTGTGACATCAACAATGTAGTGTGGAAAGTACAGCAACTGCACCAGTCACATTAGCCAGCACAAGATGTTGTTACACGTGTACAATACCATCAAGAAGGTGTGACTGGATTTTGACAGACACCCCCACAGGGCCACTCAAAGGGAAGGGAATCTCTAAACCACACATTTCTGCCCCGATTTAACTAGTTCAGGGGGAAGAGGGAAACTATATAAACTATGCCTCGACCTAACTGGTTCAGGAGAAAGAAACAACTATAATCTACACACAACTGCCCCAATCTAACCGGTTCAGGAGAAAGAAAAAAATAGTAGTCTTTTTCCAACAAAAATGAAAAACAGAAAAAAGCAAAATTAAAGAAGAAAAAGCTTGAGACGACAAAGTTTCATAAGAAGAGTTGATCAAATTCCATTGCGTATGCCAAAATGTTGCCGAATAGACCCAGTCAAATTAGCTTCTCTCCAATATTTAAGAGACAACTATACAAACACAGAGACAGTTGCATATCAATAATACTCAATTACATGTAGCATACATCTCACCAGTATTTTATAAGCCAGCAGTAACAGGATGAAAGAGGAAAGAATTGAGAAGATAAAAATTCCTTAAGAAAAGTTGATCAGATTCATAATGAAAAGTTTATGAAATTTGTGTGTGTAAATACTTGATGATTTGATTGTGTTTGGCAAGTGTTGTGAGACCTCTGGTTAGCATGGCATCGATCATAGTTTACCAGGTCAATCGACTCACAACCAATCATCCGTCCCAAACGTGGTTCACGCGTCCCACTTTGCATTGGTAAGCCAAAGTAGGTGGCATAATTCCTGCATCAGTTCCCATTTACCCTGTTTTGACATTGACTCAATGTGTTCACTGTAATCACCATGACATCTTTACGCGTATGCGCATTACATCAACATACTTGAACAGCATAGCACAACACTTGAACAGTAGTCAACACAAATGCATTCAGTAGATCTCGACCAGTTTTGGGCTGCCAACACCACCTCTGACTAACTCAGCAACACACTTAGAACGCAGTCCATTAGCTTTCACAATTCATGCAACAAAAGAAGGATGTAGTTCCACACAATTGCTATAGAAATAATTTCAAACAATTATACGTACTACTCAGTACTGTATCATCTTAGTCTGTGATATCAACAATGCAGTGTGGAAATTACAGCAACTGTACCAGTCACGTTAGCCAGCACAAGATGATGCTGTTACCATCGGTCAACACGAGGAGGTGTGACTGGATTTTTACCGACACCCCCACAGGGAAGGGAATCTATAAACCATACACTCCTGCCCCGACCTAACCGGTTCAGGAGAAAGAAAAAAACTATAATCTACACTCTCAATCCTGCCCCGACCTAACCGGTTCAGGAGGAAGAGGGAAGGAAACTAAACACTATACACTCCTGTCCCAACCTAACCGGTTCAGGAGAAAGGAAAGCTATAAACTACACACTCCTGCCCGACCTAAGCGGTTAGGGAGAGAATGACGACCTCGCCAATGAACCAACTCGACGCCTTTGTCTGGGCATTCATCTCCAGAACTGGTCCTGTGCAGCTTTAGAGTTGTGGTAGGTGTAGAAACAGTTCTTCGACCTGCAGCAGCAGAGAGCCAGATTGCATGCCTCCCAGTACGCGGTTGAAAGGTTCCTACACACTCCACAGCGAGGCCTCTTCCTGGCCTGAGTAAACAGAACATTATGGCCATTCGTGTTACCAGTTGATGCGTTGCGGCACACCAGGTCAATGTGGTGGTACTGCTGGTTGTGGTTGTGGCTCAGCAGGTAGCAACATAACAGCAGCTTGCTGTGATAGCAAAGCTGGTGGTGGTAGCATCACAACTACCTGTGGTGGTGGCCTCACAACTACTTGTGGTGGTGGTGCCATCAGTTGCGGAACCACAGATCGTTGATGCATCTTAAATGGCCTCTCAGTAGACGCTGACTGATCAGTACATGTTGACCGAGCAGCAGTTGTCACAACAGGAACAGGAACAGGTGCAGTCACAGGCAACAGTTCAGCAGCAGTAGTAGCAGTAGGAGTAGGTGCAGGAGCGGGAAGAATTGGCTGTGGGGCAAAACGACATTCACTAAACAACCTTACCAGTTGACGTGTGATAGCAGTGTGAAAGTCAAGATGGGACATCTTCGTGTCGGGATTCAGCTGTTCAAATAGAAGAATGCTATTGACTATGGCAGTGTCCACAACGTTATAAAGAAAAACGTATTATTATTGAATTGTCGCTCACGTGACCGGTTGAGCTCGATTGTTGATCATTTTCACATCTTGGCATACATCTCACCATTACTTGATAAGCCAACAATGTGACAATATGAAAGCAGAAAGAACTTGAGCTGATAAAAAGTTTCATAAGAAAAGTTGAACAGATCTTGTAGAATAGCGGGTCGTGTCAGTTGAGAGGTCATGTGGGACATCCCAGTACAGAATGTTGAGGTCGAGGGGTGTTCAAAGTCGCATAGAAGTGGGTCAAACTTGTATCTTTTTTCCAATACTTCAAGCATCTGTACGACACAGCTAAAATTGAGATATCAGTAACACTCAATTATAGCATACATCTCACGCAATATTTGATAAGCCAGCATTGTAACAATATCAAGAGAAAAGAGCTTGAGCCGACAAAGTTCCATAAGAAGAGTTGATCAGATTCCATTTTTTATGCCAAAATGTTGCCGAATAGACCCAGTCAAATTGGTTTCTCTCCAATATTTTAGAGACAACTATACAACAAAGATACAGTTGCATATCAATCCTCAATTACATGTAGCATACATCTCACCAGTATTTGCTAAGCCAGCAGTAACAGTACGAAAGAGGAAAGAATTGAGATGATAAAAAGTTGATCAGATTCATAATAAAAAGTTTATGAAATTTGTGTGTGTAAATACTTGCTGATTATGTTCGGCAAGTGTTGTGAGACGTCTGGCTAGCATGGCATCGATCAGGGTTCTGCCCGCGGTGGTCGGAGGTGGTCGGGCCCGACCATCACTCAGCAAACACCGACTATCACTCCACATGTTCCGAACATCACTATTCTAGTGGTTTACTTGCTGCAATGAATGGCAGACATCTATCCTTGCCATAGTATAAACGTGAGACTGGGCAGACTGTTGACAGAAGTTGCAGCTTTTTTAGTCTGCTTTTTCAGATTATAGACCGCGTATTTCAGATTATAGTGCGATACATTCTGTTTGGTGCTTTCTTGTCTGAAATAAATCATGCCCCTTAATGCAGCAGATACCCGACCACCACTCCGAAACTCCTGGGCAGAACAGTGATCGATCATAGTGCACCAGGTCAATCGACTCACAACCAATCACACTCAAGTTCAAGTCTCTGCTCTCACGTGTGCATGACAATGAATCTGTTGCTCAGACATAGCAGCTAGTCATCAACTATGAAATTACCTGGGATGCCTTACCGGCCTTTAGTGGCAAATTGTATGTCTTTGCAAAGGCAGTGACTGCAAACTATCTACAGTAACACGTGTACGGTACCTTCTAAGGGACTCATTGAATCACGTGAATTAGATCATAGTGCTGTCTATCATAGTTGACCAATTCTATACTGTCAACTGGTACATTCATAGAGAACTGAAAAGAAAACCGAGGTTCATGCGTATGCCATTCCCACTTTTGGCCTGCCCGATAGAAAACGTGTATCGGTAAGCCAAAGTAGGTGGCAGCCGCCATAATTTCTGCATCAGTTCCCCATGTACCCTGCTTTGACATTGACTCAACGTGTTCATTGTAATCGACATCTACGTAGACAGCAAATAAAACAGCGCGTTCTCTCATGAACTCTACGATCTTCTCTCTGTAAGTTAGGTGGTATCATTGTGACCTCATAAGAGCTTGAGAAAAGCATTTGAATAGGCAATCACCCCTTCCACCTACTTGAATAATTTCTCGATTTTGCACAGAGAGCAAACAGATCGTGTGCTTCACTGCGTGAAGACTGACATCTACCGCTATTTGACATTGCGGGTATCGTCGTCGGAGTCGCACAAGTAACGTGCGATGACCCAGTTTCCATTAGGTCAACATTACCCTGACTGCTGCCCACTAAATAGGGGCTTTCTGCTTGCACGCCAATTTTTCTAAATGTTTGGCTGCAAGCCTGCGCTCTTCGTTCTTTCTCACTTAAACGTTCTTATTTTTTGCAAGACTCTTCAGCCGCTCGAAAGCAAACGGCTGTAAAAGAAAGTCTTGTAAACGCTTTACACGTGACAAAGCGAAAAAGAAAGTCCCACAGTAAATTCCTTTTTACCCAGGTCAATCACAGCTCGACCTAAAGTAAGACCTTGCGATTTGTGTACTGTGATTGCCCATGCCAGTTTAAGTGGAAGCTGTTGGCGTGACATCTTCCTATTTTCTGTTCTCCACGATCGACTGATGGGTGCAATGAGAACGCATCTTTCGCCTCCCCATGTGGGACCATTGTATTTGTCAAAACGCACCACAAGAGCAATCGGAAGGTCAGAAGGTCCACCAGAACGATACAGTATAGCCACAATCGTTCCCATGCTCCCATTTACTAACCCTTGCTCCGTCCACATATTGGAGGACAACATAACACGGGCACCTTCGCATAAGACTACATTCGAATGAATACCCCAGCTTCATC
Organism: Corticium candelabrum; assembly: GCF_963422355.1. NCBI lineage: Eukaryota > Metazoa > Porifera > Homoscleromorpha > Homosclerophorida > Plakinidae > Corticium > Corticium candelabrum. The sequence continues at coordinate 2,820,539 of NC_085098.1, read as the reverse complement.
TTCACTGGTCTTTTGGCCTCAGCGCAATCGTGTATAGCCTTGATGTGAGCAATAGGCCTGCCTAGTCGACGTAGGTAAGCAACGTTGTATTCGGCCACCTCTTCCACTGTTGAGAATAATCGGATCGCTTCATCAAACAGTGTCAAATTCTCTTTATTTACCCGTGTCGACTCAATGGTTCGGGTCATAAAAAGTTGCCAGTCATTTTTAGTAACGGCAGCATTTCTTAGACGCAGAAGAGCTTGTTTGAATCTGATTTGAGCATTATCACTGCCGACCTGCCTCATAACTTCGGTCAGCACTACCGACTCCGTAAATTCTGTGTACATGGCTCTACCTAAATTCGACAAAGTACCCTTCGAATCTGCGACATAGAGTGGAGTGTCTCCCACCGGAGGCAACTGTCCAAAGTCTCCGACCAGTACCAAGGACAGACCACCGAAAGGCTCAGTAGCATGGTCAGGACGTGCCTGGCACAACCTCTGATGTATCGTGCCTAATTGACGTCGACCAATCATTGACATTTCGTCTATAATTACATAACGACATTGCTTTAACTGTTCCTGCAGATTCTGTAGTGCAGGACCACGCAATTCATTACTTGCCGTAAAGTTGAGAGGCAGTTTTCATAGAGAGTGCAATGTTCTACCGTCCACATTAAACGCTGCTACCCCTGTCGGAGCAGCGACACAACATGCACCTCTGAGTAGAGAACGGAAGCATCCGATAAGATACGACTTACCGGTACCAGCCGTTCCACATATGACACATCGAAGTGGATCCGGCGACAGACCCTGGTTAACTTTTTCGAAACGGCATTTGACTATGTCATATGCAACTCGCTGATTGCCTAGTAAGAAATCAGGATTATAGTCGCTCAGGTCAACGTTCCGATCAACTACACCGTGTTCGGGTTTATTGCGAGCAATAAATGTTATGGCTTCATGGGCATCAGGAAAATTTACAGCAGATGCTTTCCAATCGGTATTACTATCAGAACCCGGTTCGTTCTCTGGAGATTTTGAAATGTCAGCATCTAACTGACACAATACCATCCAGTCTTCTACTGCGTGCCATCTATTATTGCACGTATCATTTTCATCAAAATCGCAGGGTGCTAGATTGTCACCATCGATTTCTACTTCGTCGCGATCTGTTACCCTTTCAACGTCCTGAGCAAAACAAATCCGACGAGTCAGGTCGTCAGAACAATAGCCCTGCCATTCTTCCCACGAAGCAACTGCACTACCACCAAAATCAGCGGTCAGTTCTTCTAGGCACCGAAAAGGTTAATATTTTACCAGCTGCCTAGAGCAGTAAATTTCATACTTTTCCAAATCATTTGGAAGTGCAGCCTTTACTTCAGGAACGTAACGAATGACAGCCTTTTTGTTGCGTTTGACAAGACGTCCCGTCCATTTGAAATCGTACTGCGTGACAAAGTCATCAAAGCAGAGATTTTCAAATTCGTTACTTTTTGGCCTGTTTACGTAGTGGTCCATGGCACTTGAAATTGTAGCTTGTTTATCTTGTGCCACATCGACTTCCCATTGACCATCAACGTTTACACGTAAGATTGTTCTACTGCATACTACTAACTTCTCACCCGTAAGGTGATGGCACGTTTCCTGTGCCGAGTAGTCATGCTCTACTACAGACCTTGTGATTAGCTTTTGGACGGCTTTCTTGGGATGATCATCGTCCTTCAAGTCCTCTACTACAACTTCGAAGTCCTTTTTAGAGGTTCAGACATGCCTTCACCCCTGATGGCATATTTGGCCATGTACTTAGACACCATTTCTGCATTGACACACACCTGCATGTCCGCTTTAGCCCGCCAGCCTGTCAATTGAGCCCGGTTATGCCCATTAATGCGAGAATCATTTCGCCGCGTAACAAGCTCTGGCTGCTTGTCTTGTAGTTCAAAATGTGTTCTACTTGACAAGACTTTGGGAAACTTAAAAAGGCACCGTAGCTCGGTCTCACTGCCATGATCGTTGTCCCCTGCTAGGGCAGAGGTCCTCTTAAGTTTAGCATGGCGAAGACAGTAAGCCGTTGAGCATTTTGTATGTCTCTGCACATTGGCTATTAGTTCAGCATAATCCTGCTCTTCGTCGGTCACATCTCTATGTCGTTTGTGACAGGGGTGCATTTCTGCTTGAGGAATGTGACCCTCCCCCGTTTCATTCAACGCGGGATTTCACGTAGTTACCAGGGCATCAGCAAAGTCATACACCTCTTGTGCAATGTCCTCTGCCCTTCTCATTTGTTCGCTAGTGGCTGCGGCTTCGCCCGACTCGGATGCTCTGTGCATGCATGCCCACTCTGAACTTATCTTATCAGACTGTGGAACATCGGCCAGCCATGCCACACCATGCAAATGAGAACTTCCTCTGTGCTGATACTCAATGCGTGCCCAGAAATCTACAGCAGCAAGACTGTTTTGCAAAAAGTATCGCATAAATTTTTCTGCTCTGTGCAAAAAGAACCAATCGGTCAAATAAGGATTTTGAATGACCGCCTTTATTCTCTCACTGCCCTTGTCTTGGTTAGCGTTTGGCCGATAGTGACGCATCAAATCCTGAAACTCTGGCCATTGAGTATCGGCAGCACTAAGCGTAAAGAATGTAGTTGGCATGCCTAGTGCCTCTTGCATGGCCGATAGGTTTAGTCTTTGAGTACACCAGTACTGTCTAGTTCCATGCAAAGAACTACTAAACCTCATTACTCGAGATGCAAACGAATTAATCATATCCTTCAGTTCTTCCACTCTCAGATGGTTTTCACCAATTCTCTGTTTGACAAACACACGGCCTGTCTCGAGAGCTCGCCATCTCATCATGGTGTTCAATGCAAAGTAACGAAATCTGGGATGCTGCGCAAACCATCCGTAACGATAGCGAATGAGATGCTTCGAGTACTGACCGAGCGTTAGCCGTCGCTGTCTAGGCGCCAGATACTCACCAGCACCCGTCGGAAACAGAGTAGGAAAAGCTCTGCTCCAGTAACCTTCCGAATTAAACTCGTCGATCAACTGATTGGTAATAGCGGGCCAATCGACGACAGTAGCCATCGCCTGATCATTACAGATTATTTACAATCTGATCAGATACGGCTGACTGCGCATGCGCGACACGTGTAGTACACGTACGGGCACCTTCATTCACCGAATCGCGAATGATATCGTTCTCACACTTACGCGTACCTAGCTGCGGAAGCACTGTTCGCTGCAGTGGCAAGTCCTCATCATCAGACGAGCCTTCTTGCTGAGATTGCTCGTCTACGTTAGCGTCATCCTCTGGGTCTAGTCTGGCTAGGTCATTGTCCTCAATCACTTGCAAATCGGACAACGTACCGTCTTCTGGCAACGCGTTTACAACGTCGTAGTCTATCGTTACGTTAGAATAGTAACGATTATTGCGTATAAGCCAACGAAGAGCTTGCAATACTACAGCACGTCTGACGCGGAAATCTCGATGACCACCAGACTTACCCTTTCGCCTGATGACGACCACACCTACCGATCGCCCAGTACGTGGCAATGCGGTAGCTACAGACTGAACATCTTGCGGTAGACAGATAACGTGCCCTTTGTATCCGTACTGACCGAACGGTAAAATGTAGGTCTGCATCATCGGCATGATCCGAGCCATGAGCATTTCTTCTACAACCGACAACCGAGCGAGAGATTCTGGTACCGGCCCCGGTATCGCGTTCTTCTCGATAGAGAACAATTTATGAAGGCCCTTGTCTCTCTGGCAACGATTACATATAGAAAACTCACCTTGTACGCAAACTTTCATCGAAGGCCACGCCTCACGACAGACGGCACATTCCGAGAAATGCAACGTCGAAATTTCGCGATGAAAGCAAACCAAATTTGCTTGTACCTTCTGCTTGAAGGCGTTCGTGTTCCAACTACGCCAAGAAGAGTCTGCTTTTGTACCGATACCGGCGATATCATCAGTAGACGGTGTACCGCGGCTGTGCTATCGCGTCTGCGCTTGCGATTGTGACGTGCAATGGCACGATTTCGACGCACTTCCGTTTGCTCGTGCGATTCACAAACGCGATTGTTTGCCTTGCTAGCGGCATCTTGCTCTAGTCTCACTGAGCGTCCAATATCAGTCTCTGCTGATCGTCGCTTAGCTTTTTGGTGAGACATGTATGCTTTGCGTTCGCTAGTATTTTCTACTGTCTCATGGCCTCGTCTAGTAGAGACCTAATCAGCGAGTGCTCGGAGCGTAGCGGCACGCTCCTCGTCAGTTTCACGAGCTCGCTTAGCAGCACAACGCGCAAACACGGTTTGAAGCCTGACAGCGCGCTCGTCGTCAGTTTCACGAGCTCGTCGTCTATCAGAAACATGTGAAGACACAGTTTGAAGCCTGACAGCACGCTCTTCGTCGGTTTCACGAGCTCGCCTATCAGAAACATGTGAATACATCGCTTGTAGCCTGAGAGTGCGCTCCTCGTCAGTTTCACGAGCTCGTCTATCGGAATCACGTGTAGCCATCTCTTGAAGCCTGACTGCACGCTCCTCGTCAGTTTCACAAGCTCGCTTAGCAGCACTACGCGCAGACACCGTTTGAAGCCTGACAGCGCGCTCGTCGCCAGTTTCACGAGCTCGTCTTCTAGCGACCTGTCTAGCAACCGCTTCAAGCCCAGCGGAGCGTTTCTCCTCACTCTCACGAGCCCGGCTATTGGCAACATGCAGTGCCAATGTTTGAAGCTTCAAACGGAGTTGACGATCGTCAACAGTTTCTACTTTGCGCGCTTTCGTCGTGTGCGACTGAATGCCACTTTCTCGCGAACGACGACGACTCTGATTCTCGGCATTGCAACCTAGACGATTAGATCTCTCTAGTTCACTCTCGCTCGCACGACGACGTCGTTGGCGTTCACGATCAAGACGTCGCTGTTTGGATTTAGGTGACTCACCGTGATCCAAAGACATACACGCATTACGACATGTACACGTACCACTATTACATGTCAAACACTCTGAAAGTGCTATGCTTTCAGATACATCATGCATCTGTATGCGCGCAAGTACACTGGTACACGTAGATTGCACGGTACTTTCAACTGTATAGATATCGCGCTGTTTCTCTCGCGTCACTGTCGCGCCATCATCAATCGACTGCCAGCAACGTTCACGGGCAGGACTAAGAGGTTTGCCGAGGTCAGCACCCGCCAGACTGACCGGTACACCAAAGACCTCGACGTCAGCCCGGCTACTACAGCTATCGTTCATAGGTGCGACCTCTAGGCAATGCCCGGCATCGGCCCAATCAACAGCCAACGGAGCTGACAGTGATCTACAGGGCGAAGTTTTGCATGCATTCGCCACTTCTATACAGCTTTGCGACGCATGCGTTTCTGCCGACCGCGTACTTACCGCCAGTTTAGCCGATTCTTTCTTGCAGCTGCAAAACACGAAATCTCTTTCGTAGGACGTTTCGAGTTCTAAGCATGCAGTCACGTTGAGGTAGAAATACCTCGTAAAGCCTGCTGTTTTTTCTGTTTTTCTGCCATTCGTGCAGCTGCAAAACATGACAAAAATTATTTTTCTTCGCAACACCGTGTACAAAGTGAAAACTCGAGGCATTCAGCGACGTTGAGCTACAAGTGCCTTGTAAAGTCTTCAGAACGTTCTGTTCTAGTCGCTTGTCTCAAATGCTTCCTCATCTTCGCAAAGTTGGGACACTAATGATTGCTCACTGGCGATTGGTCACTTGTCATTAAGCGCGGCATTGTTACGTCAGGCCATTGTGTAGGCGTTGGATTGTTACGTCGCCTACATTTCGCGTCCCAAAACGATTGCCGATTGGCTCGACAAACTCCCCGAGCGTGACACACGCTTACAAACAAACATAGTTACAAACAAACATAGGTAGGTACATAGCGACATACCGACAGACAGACCGGAAGTTAATTCAACCCGTTTAAAGTGAGCTTCTCGCGAAGCTGTCCACCACTTAATGTGGTGTCCTTCTTTTACGCTTTATAACCGCCCTATGGGCGAAACACTGAACGATAAACTGCATACAGAGAGCATCTAAGAAAACCAGTTTGTGAGTGTACCACATTCTACAGTTCCACTTCCGTCTAAGATGAGATAAGAGAAAAGTGTGAACAGTAACAATTTGGAATGTAGATAGTCAAAAGGTAGAGAAACAGTAACATGACCAGAAAAATCACAAGCAGGTGTCGCCAAAGCTGACAAGGCACCGCCGCCGAAGAGAGATATTGCAGAAATCCTTGACAACCTCAGAGACAGGCTAACTGATGGAGGAGAAACAGATGTAATTGAAGAAGCTTGATAGTAGAAAGGAAAACTAAATAATGACGAGAAGATTCACCAACGGATGACACCGACGTTGACAAGGCACCGCCGTTCAATAGGGATAATGCAGAAATCCTTGACGACATCAGAGACAAGCTAATCGACTGGATGAGTATAAACTGAAAATGGTTGATAGTAGAAGGAAGAAAGAAAACATGATGAGAAAATCTCCAACAGTTGACACCAATGCTGACAAGGCACCGCCGCTCAATAGGGATAATGTAGAAATCCTTGACCACCTCAGAGACAAGCTGACTGGAAAGTATAAACTGAAAAAGATTGACAGTAGAAAGGAAGAAAGAAAACACGATGAGAAGAATCACCATCAGTTGATACCAACGTTGACAAGGCACCGCTGCTCATTAGGGATACTGCAGAAATCCTTGACCACCTCAGAGACAATCTGACTGGTAAAGAATAGAACGACATAACTGAAGAAAGTTGACAGTGGAGAAAAAGAAAGAAAACAACATGACGAGCAGAATCACCAGCAGGTGTTATCAACGTTGACAAAGCACAACCGCTCAAAAAGGATATTGCAGAATTCTTTGACAACGTCAAAAACCGCGGCCAACTGGTAAATCAGAAACGATAACTAATGAAACCGAATGACGAAAAAGAAGAAAAGCGTAGAAATAAGTGAATTAGAGCCACAACCAAAAGGAGAAAACACCCAAAACACAACAAAGCGTTCGTTCCAAGAAGGGGAGCCTTGACCACAAAAAGGACCGACGCAAACTACCACTGCGGCCGAAGCCGCCCATGGCCTCCTCGAGATTCGACTTGTGCCCCTCTTCTCTCCTCGCAGCTGCAAACTGGACAGTAGAACACGTGGACAGAACGATCATATACATACTTATCGTAATGGTCATGGCAGCGCATCCGTGGCTGCAATCCACTGGGTTTTTACGAGGTGTCTCGACTCTTTCAATGAATTAGAAGACTTCAAGTAGCCTCATCACGTGAAAATGCAAAGATATGTAATAGTTTGATAAATTGCGTGCTCAACGGCATAGCTACGGATCGAGGGGTCTAGTAGAGTGACTCATCTGACCAGTTAGTACACCTTAATTTTGTTTGCAAATAAAAACTGATTGACATCAATTTTGTCAATTAAGAGAGACCTGGCTTTTGATATGGCGCATTAGACAAGTTTGCTGCAGTAGAAGTTATGATACGCAATGAGAATTTACGACATATCTAGAGACTTGATTGACATTCTAGCCTGATAGACCGACTGCATTTTGACTTATGAGATTATTAATTGACCAAGATACCCTTAATTTATGTAACGCCTAAAAGAGAGGTGAAATCTAATAATGGCGACTTGTGGGCAAGTTAATTAAATATATTGCAACACTGAGGCATGTCTTTACAATTCCTTTTTTGTTTGCACTACGTGTCTGCTCAGTACACCAAAATTTGATATCGAATGTTAGAAATGCAACTTTTCCAATCTCATTATCAAATATGCGCCAAGTGTTTCTGGATGTATATTAGTATCGTTTTGCAATTGATTAGGCAAAAAAGCTGAAATTTGACTGCAGTCATATATTTGTTTGCGGCTCATATGCTGTCAGTACATGTATAGAGAACAATAAAGCAAGCAGGGCTACACACACGACAAGTGCAATTACGACAAAATGAGTCGGTTTAGTTCACAGCTTTGAAGTGTCTTCCACGTCAATCAACACAGATAGATGGCAACAGTCATTTGTGTCAGGGATGTAGTCGTTGATATTTGAGTGGGTAGAATGCATTTTAGCCAACGGCAGTCTGTGGGTGGTGACATCGCATAGTGATCGGTGTCACAGTGCTTCGTGTATTCGCCGGGATTTTGCTTGTCAAACGTTATTCCTGGTATGGCGTGGCTGCCAACTTCTGGCTCCGGTGCGACGCCGTTGTTGCTTGTACAATGGTCTGTTATTTTGAACGGATTGTTGAGAATAGCATCTCGCCATTGCAATGCCTTCCCCAGTTGAGGGTTGCGATCACCTCTGTAGGCGTAGACGACGGTTCCGTGATGATAGGCCGCTGTCACTTGCTCTGATCCTTCTATTGTGTCCTTATTGGCTACATTACACCAACCGTCAGAGAGATCAATGCATGGCTTGTTGAATGTACTGAACGTGCTCACGTTGTTGTTTGGTGTGACCTGATAGTAAGAATGTTTCCACACGGGAGCACAACCATTGGGACGTAGTTTGAAATCACAATAAATCTATTAGATACACAATTATACGTAGCAGTTTAATAACTAGAAACAGCATGTAAACGAATTCATGTATAACAGGACAACCTGAAAGGGTTTTGTGAATACTTTTCAGGCGCGTACCCAGGATTTCTCTTGGGGGTTTCCATATTAATATCAATAATATTGATCTGTTTATATTAATATCAATATTATTGATCTTAATAACTGTTTTTATATCAATATCTAGATTAATATTGATATTAATGGTTTAATTAATATTTGATATTTACTCTCATCCTTGTAATATCACGATATCTTATGTATCTATACAAGTTGACAAAATGTCTTTCAAAATCATTCTTCGCGGATGTTTCCTGGAAAAACTGTTAATAACTGCATCAAAATCGATTGTCATCGACTGATTGATGTGTAGTAGAGCCAAACTGCTTAGTCTTTCTTGGCCCATTGAGGACCTTAGGTATGTCTTTAGTCGCCTTAAGACAGACACGAATCTTTCACACTCTGCTGTCGTGACTGGCAGTGTGCAAAATATGCGCAGCACACAGTTAATGTTTGGGTACATAGTTTCGTCAGCATATGACAAGCAATCTGCAGGCGTGTGAGGAAACGCTCCTTTGAATCTGCGCCATTTGTTGACCCAGTTGTGCATCTCCTGAGGCAGCCCATCAGAGGGGTCCATCTTCAGCAGCTGTAGGCCCTGTTACAAACTGCGACAATGTCAACTGACGCTTCATTCCTGACTGGCACGTGTAGCAGTGAGAAGACAGCGCGTTAGACACGTGCTACAACATAGCCTCGAATTCCCAGACATCTGTACCGTTAGCGGTAACGCCCACCTCTAGGGGGGTTTCCGGGCAACCTGGAAACATGCCTGCGTACGCCACTGCTTTTGTAGTTGGTTTCATCCAATACGTTCCACTTTGTGCTTTACTTCCACGTCAAGTAGAACACGAGACTAGAGGGTTCTGGTAACTTCCTGGCTCAAAAGTCGTGTGCTGTGAAGCAAAAATAATTAATTTGAGAATAAATAACGTCTTCTCATTTAGCTCAATTTTTTTTATTTACCCTATGTTAATAAAAGTGAAACCATCACAAAGAGTGAGACGTTTGCTACTTGTAGAGTAGTTCAAGTTGCCAGCTGTAAAAGCGTCACACGTTTGAGGCAATCGACCAATCATTACAGCGTGCAATGAAAAGACAAGTTTGCTAGAACATGCAACTCCTACCTCACAGTTTTAACTTGTAGGACAGGACTTCGTGTAACATGCATGTCACCTTGCTGCATTTACGCTGACAATCGCCCCCATCGGCTTGCTGTTTGTACAAAATCGAGAATCCATCCCTTCCAACCTCTAGGTACACGTATAAAATACTTTACACTAATCATGGCACAACTCTTCAACAGCAACAAAGAAATCGTTGCGATGAACACGTTCAGCATCTTCTGCACTTTGTACGTCTCTCTAGTTCAAGTCTCCTGTCTCTGGCGTACAGCAGATGTAACCCAACGAATATATAGGAATGTGCGCCTTCGTGCAAACAGAAGCCCAACTGTTACTGACTCGCAATTAAGTTACGGAAGAACTAGGTAGGAGACGAAAAAATAACGGAAAGAGTACGGTCATCGAGAGACACTAATCATGGTAACGTACCTATGACACTAAAACGCGACAACACAGCATCAAAGAATACGGTAGATCATGGAAATCGCTAGATTAATTATTAATAGCTACACAACAGGGTAGGTTACAGGAACAGTCTAGACATACAACAAGCGTCACAAATAGCTACACAACAGGGTAGGTTACAGGATACATGCAGTCTAGACATACAACAAGCGTAGTGGATTTAGATCAACAACTATATATATATATATATATATATATATATATATATATATATATATATATATATATATATATATATATATATATACTATAAAAGGCTGCGGTGGGACCAAAATGCGTTTAGCCTCTCATTTTGAGTGCCACATTGCGTGTCATAGATTGAACTCGTAATGAACACTAAAAACTGATCTTCCAGTACGTTGTTTGGTAGATTGCTCGCTTTGTGTGGTATTGCGTATCTTAGTTTAGAATGCGCCGTCGCTTCCAGTGTTGCCTTTTAGAATCAGAGATCACACGAGTTTGTTTGGTTAAACAAGTGCATGTATTCTAGAGATCCGGATATTACTGACGTTGAGCTTTCAAGTATATAACTTATATTACAATAGGTAACGGCTTGATAACAATGCTTCGATATCATCAGTATCAAACATCTTACACGATAAGGATGTAGAACGTTCTTGTAATTGTAATAATTTGAGTTGCTAGTAACTACAACTGATTTCCACGTTTTAGTCGCTCTAGCCACACACACACACACACACACACACACACACACACACACACACACACACACACACACACACACACACACACAACGACAACAGCAACAACAACAACAATAATAATAATAATAATAACATACAAACATAAACAAACACAACACATCCACGACAGCACGCATTCGCTTATACATAAAAGTAGCAAGAAACTTACCGTTAAGCTTTGGTTAAGAAACCTGTTGTCTGCTTGCAGCTGAGAGATCGTTACTTCCTGTTTCATGTTGGACTTCTAACAAATACAACAATTCGTTATCTAAGGCAGTCTAGTCTTCCCTGAGTACTCTAGTCGTCAACTTGCAACTCCATTCTTTCTTGTTCACCACTTTGCACGTTCCTTTCCAAACTACTGATTTTCGTTTCCATTGTCTGCAATAAAATACTAACAATTATTTATAGAATTGTGGCGCACTTACAGATTAACTGCATAACCAGACAAACTGTTTTAGTCAATTCATTAAAGACCTTTACCTCAACAACTGAAAAGAACTGGTTGTCTTAATTAATAAAGCGTTTGATACTTAATACATATTTTAATCCTCATTAAATAAATAACCTAAATATTAAATGCTATTTTGTTGTTTATTAGCACACTTAAAATATCTTTCTATAGTTTGACACACAAACATATTTAAGTTTCTATATTTGAAATCAACTGTTTCACACTAAAGTGCTCCATTTTTTAAAGGCTAATTTAATATAATCAAACATAAATACATATAATTAAAAATAATTATAAAACTGTTTTGTCAACGCATAATTTTAGAATTTGTTTTGTCTAGCTTATTATGGTTGTGAATTGTCTTTGTTGGTTTTAGATTGAATCATTCAAAAGTATGACAATTTTGATGCAAATAACGTAATCTTAAGTTGGTGCCGACATTGTCGTATGGCTAACTATTGGAAGCCCAACTGATGATCTCCTAAGATATTCCTCTGTTTA
>NC_085098.1:2791131-2798631 GCF_963422355.1 Corticium candelabrum | reverse complement strand
TCTTTACGGTTCCTCAGAATTCTTGCACAGATGAATCGAAACCGATAGGAGCTTATCACAGACAATGCTACCAAGCATAAACGAACAAAAGGCTTTAGACAAACTTCAGTGCAGCCGAGATGTTAGCATCTTTGAAAGTAGTTTAATAGCAGATTCGCATAATATTCTTTGCAAATCCACAAACTGTACCGAAGTCGGAACTGGTCACGTCTGCTACTGTACCCCAAGAGATTCTTCTGAGAAAAGTAGCTCTGTCATTGCATGACGAAGGCAAACGCAACATACAAACAGAAGAATATGAAGACGACCAAGACCTGCATTTAAGGTCAGAAGTTACAGCAGATGTTTCGATATACCGGCAACTATCGTGTTTCTCACGGGTACAAAAAATCGTCGCCGCTTCATCAACTGGACGCAAGTAGGAAGAAGTCTCTGCAGAGAGCTTTGCCTAGCCTTGCCAGGATACCATGCGTTCACAGGTTGTGATACAACCAGCGCCTTCGCAGGTAAAGGCAAAGTTGCACCACTGGAACTTCTAAACAAGAATGAGTCGTTTTGCACTGCTATGCAGCTAATTGGAAAAGCTTTGACAGTAACATGGATGTTTTGTTTAAGAAATGTCAACCTTACGTTTGTAAGATCTACGGTTACCGTGACGTCGCCACCGACATTAATACTGTGAGATATTCCTTATTTTGTGCAGCACAGCTTCCTCCTACCCAAGACGCTCTGAAGATACATATTAAACGAGCAAATTATCAGGCTGGTGTATGGCGACGTGCAATGGAAGCTAATCCTGATATATCATCTTTCCACAATCAAGGTTGGCAGATTGGTGATGACAATGAGGCAACTATTGAATGGACGACGAAGCCACCACCACCTGTTGACGTTTTAAAACTGATCAGTTGCAGCTGTAAAAACTGGGTGCAGCTCTAATTAGCTAAGCGCTGCTCTTGCCAGCAAAGCTGCTTGCCATGTACAGATGTGTGCCAATGTGACAAATGCGAAAACCCTATTCCGCGTGAAGTTTTTCAGCCTGCTTCCACTATAGCATCTGCAAATGAGTTTGCAGCTGATAATGTTGATGCAAACTCTAGTGACAAACATGATGAGTAGGTGGCTCTTTACATTTCATTGGTTATTAATTAATTATGTGTAGGTTCTCTATGAAATCATTAGTCCACTAGCTAGTGACCAAAATGACTCTGAGCGATTTAGTACAGCCGTAAATTTAGGCACTTTATGTCAGTAACGCTTATGACCAGCTTTCGATGGTCTTATGTTAATTATTGTACACTTGTACTAACGTCTAGATAGTTAGTATTACAAGTATGTGCTCTACATCCGGGAGTTTGTCACGACTTGTGTGGTATTTACTGTCTTTCCAAACGCTCAGGGTCACGTTACTGTTGCAAGGCAGTCAAACGCAGCAGCACAAGTGTAACAACAGTGTAGGAGTTTTCTTTCATCAACAGAACTACTGGCAATGTGAGAAATACTAGCTGGAGACCGCACTTCATTACCTCCAGCTCTAGAAAAGACAGCTGCACTAGTTGAAGCCTTCGCGTGATATAGCTAGTGTATACAGAGCTTATGCATGGAACCACGTTTGTCTCTTACTCTCGGTTCGCTGTTGCTGCAAATTTGCGTGGGCGTGGCCTTAGTCAATCTAGTTGTTCTTGTTACTCAGAAACGGCCCGTTTCAAGATGGCAAACAATCGCAAATGCACTTGTATGGTTTCTCTTCGGCGATTGCAACTACGGAAACTTCCCCGGGTTTGGGGGGCTACGCAACTTGTCGCTTTCTGGTGTTGGCCGACGGACTACAACATTGCGCTTGCAACCAACAGGAGCAGACACAAGAAACTGCTTGGGTAAGTGATCATTGGACAGCCCTGAGAGATGTCCAAGAAAACGGAGACAATGTTGTAAGAGAATCGATGAGATCCTTTGCTGTTCGGCTATCTTGCATATCGTAGTGTGATGCTTCTGTTCCCTGACCAAGACCCCCAATATAATTCGAAGGCAATGAATCAAAAAGGACTCAAGATGATGAACATGAGGCTCAAGGAAGACGGTGCACTCGAGGCCATATAGCAAGGTTGGAAGGATCACACTGTTCAAAAGACGAACCTTGGTGCTGGTCTTGATCTTACGTTGATACCACAAGATCCGAGAGAGTGACTAGAAGGCCTGTGAGGCTTTACAAATTCTGGAATTAATGTCTGTCCAATCCACAATTTTGAACAACGCTGCCCAAGGACTGGAAATGAGAGATCACTTCAATAGGTTCATCTCCTGGCACAAAGTGGATGGGTACAGGAGTTTGAATGTGTGAGCACTCAGATAGTCTTCAAAGAGTGGCTGTGGCCTCTATTTTTAACAAGGTTATGGAACTGGGCCTCTAAACGAGGGCGGCTTGTATTCAAGGGTGGCCTCTACTTTTAAGTCTCTACTTCACAACATGACACGTTGGTACTTGAATGTCACATTTCTTTCTGTTGACAAAATTGGACACTTTGAAGGTGCCAAAGCGGCAGATTTGGCTGTAAATGCCAAGACTATTATGTTATCTACATGATTCTAGACACATGTGCGCTGAGAATCACGTGGAAAGCACCCTAAACTAGTTGATAGACGAGTGCACGTAACAAGATGAGATTGACGCGAAATTTAAATTAAGCATCAAAAGCGTGTGATAAGGGTGTTGCCAGTAACTCTACAGACTAGTTCGGCCTCTATTTTCAACAAGTTTCTTCAGCTGCGGCTTCTAAACAAGGGCGACTTCTATTCAAGGGCAACAACTATTCGAAGAAATATGGTAATAGCAAGACTCAGCTTCTTACAGCAGTTTGATAGAGAATCCAGCATTGTGGTGAGGTCAAGCCAATTGTCAGAGGAAAGAGCCATATCATCGGCATACTCCAGATCAGTCACCAAAGATTCAAACCTCAAGGTCTTCCTGTTCCTGACAAGATCAGCATCATGAAGGTAGGCTACTTTGATGCCCATTCCTCATGATCTGTGCTCATCCAGAGCCATGTGAATGGCAACGCAAAAGTAGAGATTGAATAAGGCAGGTGCCAACACACAGCCTTGCCGGACACCGTTGGTGACAGGAAACTTGTCCAATACCTTCCCATAAGCCTTTACTGCAGTGCTGGAATTCTCGTGTAGGGCATGAATAATCCAGCAACTTGGGAGGCAATTGATATCAATTGTAAAGGCTGTGCCAAAGAGCATCGTAGATGACCAAATCATATGCCTTTTTTAATCAATACAAAAGCATAGATGGGATGGTGATATTCTCGTGTCCTCTCCATCAAGACACACACACCACGCATGCACACAAGCAGGCACGAACGAATGCACAAATGAACGCACGCACATGCACACGCACATGCACACACACGCAGGCATGTGCATGCACGCATGCACACACGCAGACAGGCAGGCAGGCACGCAAGCATGCACACATGCATGCACGCATGCACACACGCACGCATGCATGCACGCATGCACACACACACACGCATGTGCGTGCGCACACACACACACACACACACACACACACACACACACACACACGTATCTAATAACTCACATCTCCAGAGAAAGAGGCGCTTCTTAGAGACAGCAGCATATTAGAACAAGAAGATGAGCGGAACTTACGCTTCTCAATCTATGAAAAGATTCAATAAACATTTAATGCACATCAAAGTGTTCAAAATTTGCGACTGGCACAGTCATCAGCTTGGCAACCTCAAAAAATTTGGTCACCAAAATAGTAGATTCTCAAGTTAGAAACAGATCAGTGATATCAAGTACAAAGTGTCTAATACAATTATTTAAATGACTGTTGAAGTCAACGGTAAGCTTACTACAAACGCACATTCTACAAAAATTGCCTTTGTTAAATTGTGTAATAAAATAGGGAAGTACATCTACTAGATTCCAAGTCTGAGATAAAGTTGCATGGCTAGCTGAAACATTCAAGCTACACACAATGATGCTAAATCGACGTAACTATCAACTCCTTCAGTATGCTGCAAATTAGCAAAAAAGGTCATAAGTGACTAAATTTGAACAAATGACTCTTAAACAAAAATTTCCTACAAACAGACAGTTTCAGACTATACTTTTGCCCCAAGTGAACAAGTGTAGTGCACAGTTAGTTACCAATGTGCTATTCACGTAAATAATGTTCGCAGTAACAAGTAGTCCTTCATTAATGTGCCTGCCTTTTAGATATTGTAACACAAATAGCAACTACTGCTGTTTATGAACTGTGTTACCATTGATGTATATGTGAAACACATATTGTCCTCATCCGTCTATAGTGTTAATTAACTAGGGTTCTAGCCAGGCATGCTAAGGCATAGCGGCCCGCTACGCCTTCAACATACCGCTACGCGTTCAGATCGAGCTGACCACTACGCCTCCAACATACTGGATACACATGTGGTAGGTACTGTACGCCACACATGCACTGTGCACTCCCTCTCCAGAAGTTATGACAAAGGGGAACTATAGCTAGATGTGTCCGTTCAATACCTGTTAAAACGTTTATCAACAGAGTAATAATGAGGGAAAAGGTGGAGACTTGTCAATCATGAGTCTCAATCTAATAGCATACCTATAGTATTGTAATTGGATTTGTTGCCTCGTAATAATAGGCATCCTAAACCACTCCCAAACCAGCAATTTTTAATTTTATTTGCAGACACTACATGTCACGCCCACATGCCAGACTTATGTGCCACACCCATACCGCTATATAACTTCCAAAAATCCTGGCTAGAACCCTGGCTCTCACTCCACATAAGTTAATTAATGTTTACAAACAATAATTCAGTAACTAAGCTGTTTTACCTACAATCTTACCTCATTTGATATAACTGTTGTCTGCCAAGGTGGCATTTCTCTGCTCTTCTTACTTCTTGTTAGAACAAAATCACTCGAAAGCTTTAATAGATTCAATTTCTTATCTGGTAATGATTCCTTGCTGTTAGTCGTTGGCTGTATTTCACTCAACACTTCTACACCACCACAAAATAACTGAAAGAAGGAGCAGATGTTTACAAGAAACATGAACTACCAAGTTTGTTAGCTTCAGTAGAACACTTCATGCAGACATGGTTTGCAGACTCACTAATGTCATCAGATAGAGCACTGAGACAACTTCGACAAACCATCTGTAAAAGTGAACATACCAATCGCAGTACAAAAATCAGAAATGCAAAGACAATGGACTATCATCAATTTTGACCTTGCAACATTGTTCACATTTCCTTCGTCTCCTGAAAACATGAAACTTGCTACCACAACTTGTGCACTTCTTTACATCATCAACGGCTCTAGCAACATCATGACTAGCAGGTCTACTGTCTGAGCCATCACCAATTACCTAAATACAAATTCATCAAATACACAAGCAACTATCAAATACTGCCATGATCGTTAGTGAATCATACAGGTGATTGAATGTTGAGGTCACAATGTCTAATAGCTTCTGTTAATGAAGCTATCCACAAATCTTTTTCCCGTATTGTTCTGTCACCAAGAAATTCGCAAACAATAAAACAACAAAACAAAAAATAAAACTCACTCTGCTATCACTGTCAGCAACGTGGTGTCTTTGCTAATAGTAAACGACGCTTTGCAGCTCTTACCTTCAGAGTCTTCCACTGATTTAACCTACAGATATGTAACAATATCTGGATTTGCAAAATATTCAACTTGCATGACTCACTTTCATTCCAACTAGTGGTAAGACACAACGAGCAACAAGCTGGACTCCACTGAGACCTGATTTCTCCACAGCATACAAAAGGATGTCACTAAACTGCACAGGCAAAATATGACAAACACCATATGTTCAATGTATACAATCTATTTCATATCAAAGTTTACATAATTTCTATATTAATAATTACCAAACTACAAACTACAACCAAACTACCCACTCCAAACTACATAAACAAACAAACACTTGCCAAATACCAAATCAATGTCAGTTTTGAACAGATATTCTGGAATCATGTAGTCACAGCCAAATTCAAAAAGTTCACCCTCACATCGGCTACAATCAAGAGTTTGAAGACTTCACAAGATCAAGAAGCTAAAGAATTACACAAAAACTGTCCACTACATCTCGGACTACCCTTTCATATCCTTGCAAAAGTGTCTAGACCAAATCATTGTGACAAATCAGAAGTTTTTAACTATGTACGTGTCAGTCTACACAACACTGACTTATATGCACTTATCCAGTCACAACACTCACCCACACAAGCTGTAGATGTTACTAAAGGCCGGTTCACATAACTTACCCTGGGTCTAGTCTCACATCGCCAGCCTCTCCCCTCCATCACAATTGGTGGTGATAAGAGACTGGCTATGCACAGTTACACTGAGCCAACATAAAAGTTAAGTAAATGTAGACTGTAAACCAGCCATTACCAGCTTACCAAATACAATAACTAAATCAGACTAAAACTGCAATGACGTTTTGGCAAAACTAGCTGGACATGCTAAAGTTTATGTGTTGTAAATAGAGTAAGTCTTCCGATACAAGTAATTAATTAACATAAAACTTTAAAAAGCCAGCAGGTTTTCAAAATGCTTGAGTAAGACTCGACTAGTCTCTAGCTAGCCAGTGGGTATTTAAAATGACATCTCAACTGCAACCTGCCTGTTGCCTACTGTATGAGATAAACTTAAGAAAACTCACCAAAAAGAAATGAGTCAATTGAACAGTTGACGTTTCAACTCTGAGCAAAGTACCTTCCATAATAAGAGTCTGGAATACAAATATTGAGTTAAAAATAAAACCCAACCATATATTATTGCATCCATCTTCAATCACCCGATGAGGCTGCAGTATGTTCCTCACTCCAAGTACTTCTCTCTGAATGCGAATCATTTTCCGAGTACTTTCCTAAAAAAGCAGGACTTGATGTTACAATAGCTTAATACAGCAAAAATGTGACACAAACAGCAGCTCTTGTTGACTTGTTCACATACTCTAATGCAATCTCCAAATGCCGTAACGCTTCTAACAAATACAGTAATACACCTCATTTAAAATAGCAACAAAAATCTCAAAACTAATAACTTGTAGCATATTTTATTGGAAATCAGTACTCAATGTTACATCAATTCCAAATATGGACTAACAAATTTCCAACACAGAGATAGTTATCACACATATGTCACAATGCGATGCCTTATATCAATGACTTTTACTCCAAAAGTCAACAACTCTAAACAAACATTTGCTAATTCTTGTCATACCACACCTACTCTTGTATCATCATTATCCATCAAGCCCCCATCCCCAACTTTAGCTTAATGTCTCATATTTTCACACCTAAGCTCCACTTAATTAGTGTTAATTGGCACCAGATGAAAAAATTCAACATTTGAATGTTGAGTTCGTAATGATGTCAAGAAAAGTTTGTTCAGTTACAGTAGAAAAGAAGTGCCTCATCATAG